>NC_091796.1:40602500-40902500 GCF_041296235.1 Equus asinus | reverse complement strand
CACCTCCTTCCCTTCTTTCTGAACACAAACAGCACTTACCAGTATACATGGCAATGTTTTAAAGGCGCTACAGAAATTAACTCATTAAATCAAAAAACTCTGAGGTGGAAACTATCATCCTTATTTTTTTTTTTTAGATGAAGAAAATGACGCACAGAGAAGTTACGTAATTCACTTCAGATCACACAGCTTCCACATGGCAAGAAGGGGCTCTGGCACCTTTCTACATCATATTTTAGGACTGTTGATATTTCCTAGCTCAAATTCTCAAGAGTGATTTAATACTGTAAATAGCACATTGCCTGTATTCTTGTTATCATTACTAATTAGCACAAACACATTCAAAAGATAAAATATTTTTAAGGTTGATAAAACTTGCAGTTTGGAAGAAAATCCTGGAGACAATAGCAGAGTGTTCCTAAGAAATACTGTCTCGACAACGCTCTTGATGGCACAGAGGACCATACTGTGTGGGAAAAAATGTACATCTACAGTTGAGTTGAAAAATAATGCAGAGGAGTTCAACTCAGAATGTTAAGAAGCCTTAGAAACACCTTAATTTATTTCACCTATGTTTTCTTCTTTATACGGCCCAAGAGTGAAAATCTATGGTTAAGTCAGTCTCAAAGAGCTTATTTGACAACTATAAAACAAAATTTTAGGGGATAAAAAGCACTGTTAGAGATTATTTGGCAAGTTTTCTTTGTCTTAGCTATATAAAAAATAATAGCGCCTCTTACAACTGATGCTTTTCTAAGATTTAATAAAATACAGAAGTATAATCACAAGTAGCAGAAGCTGTCTCAGACTTAAGGGACATCAGGACCCCAGTTCCTGTATTTTCTTTAAAAGGGAAAAAGATCCTCTGAGGAAGCCTAGAGGTGCAGAGGCAAGTTCTCACATAATACGCATTTAAATATATAGAAAGCAATATCTATTGTAACGAACAAGACTTAAATTTTTCCCCAAAGTTCACGGAAAGAATTTGGCCTGCGGCAGCCCAACTCCAGGGCCAGCCTTCATTTGCCATTCTCCCTGTATGATGGGGAAAACAGCAGCGCTTCACTCGGCGCTGCTGCTGTGAGGAGTAAACAACCCCTCGAAAGAAGGCACGCCACCTGGGACACAGAGCAAACACTCCATAAATGCTCACTGCTGCTAGGAGGTCCCAGCCCAGAAAATACAGCTTTTCAAAAAAAAAAATGGAAGAAGCAGACAGGGAAAGCCTCTACCTGTTGTATTCAAGCACATGACTTCGACTTCTTCTGTGATCATGCTCTAGTTAATGACTGCTCAGCCAGACACAAGCAATTTCTAAACAGACAGAAGCTTTCCCTTATATCCAGAAACAAAAGCAGCCCCCACTGCCGTTTTATTTCTCCAATTCTGTAATCAGATCCGAATGTGAAAGGGTTCCTTCTTCGGACACAAGCCAACCCACACGGCAAATCTCTCCATACACAGCCCACCCCCTCAACCCCAAAGAGAAAGAAAAGTGCTCTTCAAGTCATCTGGAGAGACAATGTGCCAATATTTTTGCTTGCATTCCAAAATACAGCAAACTTCCTGTCCCTGGTGCAGCCTACAAGTTCCTTGCAAAGGTCACTGTAACAGCCCTCGAAGCAATTCACAACGAGCCCCAGAATGCAACCCCATGCGGCTGAAGGCTGCTTCGATCCATATTCAAGGCAGGTGCAAACTCTAATTTCTTTTTGCAGGAGAAAGCCCTCTGAAGTGGCTAGAAGCAGCTTTGTCAAATACTAAATTACTGAACCAGACACAAAAATCATTATTGATCTATCATTTAAAGATAAAAATCACAATTGAAAATCTGTTGTTATATTTAATACTGCTGAGTGAACTATTTTATGGCTTTGTATAATGCCCATTATCCTTTATATCACAACTATGACAGAACTTATCAGATAATTCTCAATTTTTGTATTCATAACCCTAAAGTGTGAAACTAAGCTATTTATAACAAGTATACCAAAATAATAACTAAAGAATAGAAAGTAATTTATACGAATTCAGTGCAAAACATCCATTTCAGCTCTTTATTCAATGTGCATATTTCATGGTAGCCGAAGCTCTTCGAAATATAAAGCACAATTTGAGAGTTATTGCAACCGTTAAATTTAAAACATGCTATATACAAAAGGAGTAATATCACTGAATGCTGAACGAAGTATATTAAAGAACTAAAAAAAATCCTTGTTTTAATGAAAAATAAAAATAATCGATGACTTTACAAGAAAACTTTGTAGTGTATCATTTGAGGAGTAGAATAGACTGTGAAGTTTCCTGAACTCAACTTTGGTGTGGATGTGAATTTTCAGCACTTAGAGCACATGGGATGTGGTAGTTTCCAAGTCACCTGCATGTCTCAAGCTTTTGCCCTCTACTCAGTAGCTTTTGTTCATTGTGCAGATAAGAGGCTGATGGGAAGAGAGATGCTTTCATTGAAAGATCCCAAACAAATGTTCTCAGAAAATGAAGATATTGTCCTAGAACAGAGACCAACTGTTCAGGTTAACAGAGCAAGAGTCTTCAGTACTACACTGACTTGTATTGGCTACTGTAAAAGAGAACATGTGTATTCTTCAGCTCACAATAGCATTAGGTTAAAAAAAATGGAAATTAATCACTGTATGTCAGTAAGTAGATTCCCCCAAATGGCCAAACATAAGATACAGAAGAGTGAAAAATGGGAGTTTTTCTTAAAACTTTTCATGTAATTTTAGGTGGATTCAAACACCAGAAATACTTTAAAGATAAAACAGCTGGAAAACACAGATGAGCCATCATCAAAAGTAATCTATACAAAAATTGACTCAAAATGTATCGAAGACCTGAATGCAAAAGATAAAACTCTTAGGGGCCAGCCCTGTAGCCAAGTGGTTAAGTTGGCGCGCTCCGCTTTGGTAGCCCAGGGTTTCACTGGTTTGGATCCTGGGCACGGACATGGCATCACTCGTCAAGCCATGCTGAGGCGGCATCCCACATGCCACAACTAGAAGAACCCACAACTAGAAATACACAACTATGTACTGGGGGGCTTTTGGGAGAAAAACAAAAAATAAAATCTTTAAAAAAAAAGATAAAACTCTTAGAATACACAGGAGTAAATCTTTGTGACCTTGGATTAAGCAAGTTTCTTATCTATGACACCAAAAGCACAAGTGACAAAATAAAAGACAAACTGGAAATCACGAAAATTTAAAACTTTTGTGCTTCAAAGGACATCATCAAGAAAGTGAAAAGACATGGGGCAGGCCCAGTGGTGCAGTGGTTAAGTTTGCACGTTCTGCTTTGGCGGCCTGGGGTTCACTGGTTTGGATCCCAGGTGCGGACATGGCACCACTTGGCACACCATGCTGTGGTAGGCATCCCCCATATAAAGTAGAGGAAGATGGGCATGGATGTTAGCTCAGGGCCAGTCTTCCTCAGGAAAAAAGAGGAGGATTGGTGGCAGATGTTAGCTCAGGGCTAATCTTCCTCAAAAATACAAAACCAAAAAGAAAGTGAAAAGACAACCTTCAAAATGGAGAAAATATTTGCAAAACATATATCTGATAAAGGGCACGTATCCAGAATAGACAAGGAACTCTTATAATTCAACAATAAAAAGACAAATAACACAACTGAAAAATGGGCAAAGAATTTGAATAAACATTTCTCCAAAGATACACAAATGGCCAACAAGGATATCAAAAGATGCTCAACATCATTACAGTCATTAGTGAAATACAAATCAAAACCACAATGAGATACCACTTCACACTCTCTAGGATGACTACAATCAAAAACACAGACAATAATTGGGGTTGGCCCCGTGGCCGAGTGGTTAAGTTCGCGCGCTCCACTGCAGGCGGCCCAGTGTTTCGTTGGTTCGAATCCTGGGTGCGGACATGGCACTGCTCATCAAACCACGCTGAGGCAGCGTCCCACATGCCACAACTAGAAGGACCCACAACAAAGAAGATACAACTATGTACCGGGGGGCTTTGGGGAGAAAAAGGAAAAAATAAAATCTTTAAAAAACAAAAAAAAGACAGACAATAAGGATGTACAGAAATCAGACCCTTCATACATTGTTGGTGGGAATATAAAATGGTGCAGACACTTTGGATAGTCTGGCAGTTCCTCAAATGATTAAACAGAGTTACCATATGACCCAGCAATTTCACTCCTAGGCATATATCCAAGAGAAAGGAAAATATATGTCCACACAAAAAGTTGTACATGAATGTTCACATCAGCAATATTCATAAGAGCCAAAAGTAGAAAAACTTTTAAGTCCATCAACTGATGAATGGATAAACAAAATGTGATAGATCCATACAGTGGACTACTACTCAGCCATAAAAAGGAATGAAGTACTGATACATGCTGCAACATGGATGATCTTTGAAAACATGCTGCTATGTGAAAGAAGCCAGTCACAAAGGCCACATATTGTACGATTCCATTCATACAAAATGTCTAGGATAGCCAAATCCATACAGACAGAAAGCAGATTGGTAGTTCCTAGGGGCCAGGGAGAGGGAGGAGCAGCAAGTGACTGCCAATGGGTATGGGGTTTCCTTGGGTAGTGATAAAAGTGTTCCAGAATTAGATAGGGGCAATGGTTGTACAACTCCGTGAACATACTAAAAACCACTAAATTGTACATTTTAAAAGAGTGAATTTTATAGTTTGCAAATGATTCCTCAATAAAGCTATTAGTAAATTTTTTAAAAAGTCATCTACTCTGTGCAAATAGCATGGGGCTCAGAGGTAGGGGTCTCATTCTGTTCTGCTTATGTCCCCAGGCTTCGTAAATGCTAGCGGCTCTTTGAGTCTTAACTTTCTACGAGTGTCAACTGCTTGGCCTGGGCTCTAGGATAGAAGGCCCTCTCTGGCTTCAACGAGGTGATTCTACGATCATGGCAGATCTCAAAACATAGCGACAACCCCATTGCATATTTGGGAGGCACTTCACATTCTTTCCTCGTTAGGGTATAGTCATCACGTGAGGGACAATAATTCCAAAAACAAAAAGGATCACAGTAAAACCAGCTGAACCAAGTTGTGCCTGAAAACCCCAACCACCCAACGGTGCCAGATCCCACCACAGTTCTTTCCAACCTGCCCTGATGAATTAACCTAGCACTGGAAGGGAAAAACTCTATATATCCCTTTTCCTCGATAGACTGGTTCAGAAAATTCTATATTGAATGCATATGTTCTTATAGCACAAACACTTAAAAGGGTATAACTTTCACAGATTAATAGGTTAACTAACATCCAGGTGTGAGGTGTTTGAGAGTGAAAGGAAAACAGAGCAGTCCTCTTCAGCTGGCTAATTCCTACCTGTCCTTCAGGACTCAGCATAGACAACAATTCCTCCTGGAAGCTTATCCTCCCTCCCTTCCCAACCATCAGTCTGGACCCATTGGCCTGTATGAGATCCCAGAACCCCCGTGCTCACAGAGCAAGCAACTGCCTGGGGGACGTTTGCACCGGGACATCCCGCCAACAACTCAAGCTCAGCACATCAACCCCTGACCTCATCACTTGGTCTCTCCACTACCCACCCCACACCTGCTCTTTTATTCCTCATTTTAGATAAGGGCATCACCATCTATACAGACTAATAGATACAGGGGGGGAAATCTACACACATTAGTAAAAAGAGTGAATTATAGAATTCTTAAAAAACATATATAGTTTTCATTCAGGATCATACACACAAAAAGCCCAAGGAACTAGTACATATAGAGCTTTCTGAGCATCTTTCAGAAACAGAAAATAATTTACTCAAAACTAGCATACTTATGATCTACATGCAGTTTATCAGAAGTGCTGCTGCTGTCTGCTCCTCAAATGGAGGTATATATTCCTCCAGACACCATTCACATTGCTATTTGAAAAAAAGAAAGAAAAGGAAAATAAGTGATATAAAAAGTCTTGTCAGAATTATTGCTTACAGTAATATTTAGAATTCATGAATTAATAACTTCTTGCCTTTGAATATAAACCAGAAATCTTCTGATGAAAGATGACTAAGCCAAGCTGGAGCTAAAGACTCCTAGTTTAAATAGCCGAAGTTCTTTGTATAAATATGATTTAGTTCATTCTGTAGGATTCTAAAGCATAATTAATCATCTTACTGTAGCATAACAAATGATTTCCCCCTCCTAAAAATCGTTTAAAATCCCTACAGTAAATCTCAAATATTTAATTAGCATATATAATAATCCCAGAATCAAATCATATGGTATTAAACTAGATTCATTTTTCTAGCAAAAAATATAAGTTAAGATCACAGTAGCATGCTAGAAATTACTGTCACAAATTATTATTTCAGTAGCAAAATCATGTTATCCCAGGAAATGTAATGTTGAGGTAAAATGCATGTTGCTCATCAAAGGAATTGCTCTAAATTTTAAACGATGCTCTGCCACAAGGGTACCACAGCCTTCAAATTAATTCAAATAACAGATGGGAACACTGAAACGATGATACACAGGGTTGTGCAGTAGAAATATCTAATGACATAAATATAGGAGTAATTATTCCTTTCAAAATACAGGGAGGGTTGATTACCAATACATAGTAAGTAAATGGTTAGCAAAATATTCTCTCCCTTTCTCAGACAGCAACTTCCTCAGAGTATGTACATATGTATGTATCACACGTGTGTGTGTATATATATATATATATGCGCACAAACATATACAATAAAATTGTTCACCATTAATTTAGAATTCAAGGTCATCTACAGTAACAAAATTTTTATTTTTATAAACCAAAAGAATCACACTGCTCATTTTCACATTATTTCCTTTAATCATCACACATCACAACAAGACTAGGAGGGAGGCATTATCTCCACCTCACCTACAAATAGGATGTCCATATAATGTATTGTCCAAACCAGTGCACTCCAGAGAGTGAAGGAGGGTACTATGAATAATTATGCTAGGACAAGTGCAAACTGGGACTATCCTGGGCAAACCGGGATCCTCCAGGTAAGAAAACAAATTCAGAAAATTTCCTTAATTTCCCAAATTCACAGACAGGGTCAAGAGGGAACTGGGGTTGAAATCCGTCTACTGGGGCCCAAAATAACAACGGAAAAAAAAATCAGGAGGAAGTCAATGAATATAGTATCAGTGCTTCTCTAGTTCATATTTTGCTATAATTGTGAGCTCATCCCTACGACTTGATTATTGCTTCCACCAACACCTTCTCAAATCCCCTTGTAGTTCCTATAATTATGCTAGATAAGCACATGTGGGAATTAGATTTTTTAAGACACTGAGAGGATAAAACTCTATGAAATGCAGAATGGAAACAGAAAATTCTAGCCCTAGTGAGTGTTACCAAGCACAATCTCCCAACAGTAACCGGGCAGCAGCATCTTATTAAGGGATGTTTACTGTGTACATCATCCCAGCAGTCTCAAATGCCACAAGCCATCAATGGCCCTGATTGTACTGTATACACAGCACTAAGTCCACGCAACTTTGCTGCTTTTAAAACTATATATGCTGTCCCTATTTACAAGTGTGCATAAACAGCAGGCACAACTGTTTCACACAGATTAACAGCATCCATCACCATCTAATTTACATTCGGTAGGAAGCTGTAAGTGGGTTTCTGATAATTCATTTACATTTACTATACAAATTATTCCTCCATGTTCTAAGCCAAAGAATCTCTGATATGTATTACCAAATTTGACAAGTTTTTTTCTCTGGTTGGAATTTAATATGTATAGCTCCCATAAGAAATCAGTTAACTTAGCTGGATAGCCAAAGAGTCAACTAAATTTTCTATTTTCAAATGTTGTGGGTTTTTTTGGGGAAGATTAGCCCTGAGCTAACTACTGCCAATCCTCCTCTTTTTGCTGAGGAAGACTGGCCCTGAGCTAACATCCATGCCCATCTTCCTCGACGTTATATGTGGGACACCTACCAAAGCATGGGTTTTGCCAAGCGGTGCCATGTCCACACCCAGGATCTGAACCAGCAAACCCCCGGCTGCCAAGAAGCAGAACGTGTGAACTTAACTGCTGCGCCACGGGGCCAGCTCCTATTTTCAAATTTTAATTTTGCATATTTAAAAGCTTATTAAACAAAACTATCCATCAAATAAGTTTCTAAGTCATAGTCCTACTGGCATTATGATATATACTCCTTCTCTCCATATTATAAAAATTTTCCTTGGCTTTACAGGAAAGTAAACTTTTTAAAAGAGGAAACATAGACACATTAATGCAACTTCTTACCATCTCAAGGGAGTGGTAAAGTCTAGAAAACTGTTTTATAGGAAAGTAATAAATGATTAATAATTACCTCTCAGGATTGGTATAGGTTCAGTTCTCTTAAGTCTTTCAAATCTACTGGAATAGTTGTAAAAAATGATACAACAGTAGTACTAACAGATAAAGTCCTAAATTTTAACTTTCTTGATGTCAAGGGCTTTATAACTGTTCTTCCCATTTGCTTTACATATCACAGGCATGTTCCCAAAACCGCAATTTTTATTTCTATAGACAGTTCTTAGTGACACTAATGAAAGGAGGTACTATGGCTAATCCAAGAGACCACATAATCTAGAAGTTACATTGCTGAAATTATTACGTGTGATTACTGAGGTGGCTTTGCTTTCCTCATTCGATGCTATGTAGTGTTACACTCAATTATTTAGTTTGTACTAAGTATACTCTGAGAGGGCACTGAAGAACCCGGCCTAGGATGAAAATTAAGCCATTTTACAAAGAGACAAGGATACAAATAATAAAAAATCACTATATTGTATTTCTAAAGGGGTTGATTTTGGGATCTCTCTCGCTCCATTTTCAAAGAACTCTCTGCCATTTATTAAGTCACTGTTAAATGACTGTGCGAGAGACTGGCCTATGTGCACATGGTTAGTTTCCCAGAATCTAGAGCCCTCTCACTTTTGTTTGTGTAAATAAACAACACTGATCTCAAAGAAAACTGGGTAAGAACAGATGACTTAGGACAAGGGTTGGCGAACTTCTTCTGTCAAGTGCCAGAGAGCAAAACTTTTAGGCTTTGTGGGCTATATAACCTGTGCTGCAACTACTCCACTCTGCTGTTGGCGTGCAGAAGCAGCCGGAGACAGTATGCGAATACATGGGTGTGACTGTCTTCTAATAAAACCGCATTTACTTAAACAGGCGGCGGGCCAGTTCTGGCCCCTGGGCCACACTTTGGCAATCCCTGATGAAGTAAACTCATCAGATTTGTGTGAAGAGCACATATTTTCATTTTTGAGAAACTTTGTCTACCACTTCCCACGCCAGGGCACTGCCACTTTCCCCACTCTCATACTGATAAAATCCCAACCTGCTGAAAGCTACCTAGTAAACTGAAGATTTTAAGATAAAATAATAAAAAACTATGACGGGGTGTGCCTTTCCATTCCTAATGACATCAGTGATTGTACTCTGCATGTGCATGGCTATTGCCCCACAGCGAGGTGGTGTCAGTGACAGAGTGCACCAGCTGGGGGTTCTGAATCCTTGGCTTCATGGGATGGGTGGGGTGGGCAATGAACACTGAAATTACATGAAAACTTTGTGTTTATGCACATGCCTATTCGCAGCTTTCAAGGATGTCCAAAAAGCTAAGCAAGAATTATTGCTAAAGTTGATGTAATCAATACACAACGTAAAAATATTGCCCAGTACAGACGTGCATTGGGGAGGAGGGGATCATCTGTTAGTGTCAGAGCCTGAGTGTTACCACATAACATGATTGTGTCTCTTGTGTTCTTTCTTCTCAATTTTGACGGCACCAGCCTCTCCTGGTTTCCACAGCATTTGCTATTTCACTTCATCATCATGAAATACACTACTCCTCAGTTAAGGGAAAGGATTTGAGCCCAAGTGTGGGCTTTGTGACTGATGTAAATCAGAAGCAGAGCCTCTCCGGAAAGAAGGCTACAGTGTCACCAAGTCTCCCCCCAAGGTAAGTGAAGGATATTACTATACATTTGGGTTTATGTACAGAAATATCATATATAGGTATGTACATACCATTAAAGGCAATTAAGGAACAAGCATTTTAAATGCCAAGAAGGAAAATTGAAGATAGTTCTTATTTTGCTTTTACATGTCTTCTTCCACCCTAAGACTTTCTTGTTGGGGAGGATGGGCTAGGAAGACGACAAACATTTAAAACAGAAAACCTGCCTCAGTTGGAAATTCCCAGTGTCCAGTTTAATTCCCATCCTCTATTAATAGTTCCGCGAGGCCCTTGTGGTTTTCTTTACTTCAGTTACCACAAACAGGCCTATCCTTGGTACCCTGCCTATTAATGGTTCAATTTTTCATAAAGATGATTGACAAAAAGATTCTCTCATTCTGTAATTTGCAGTATGAATGGGAAAAACCTCCTTAGTGGTCTGAGAATTGGGAGAGGCATGCTAGAGGAGCAGTTTAAGGCAGGGCTCCAGAAAGGGGTTGGCTGCTGGCTTCTCCACCTTCCAGCTATGTGACCTTGAGCAAATTATTCCCTTTCTCTCAGCCTCTGCTCCTTGCAGATAGCCTTATGTCAAAGAGTTATTGTGAGAATTAAATGAGATAATGTATATAAAGTGGTGTACAATAGCCAGCACCACAATTAGTCCTCAATAAATGTTAATTATAATTATCACCCAGGAGGAAACACCAATGGCTTTGCTTGTTTGGGGAATACAGAACAGTTACTTTTAATAGCTTTATCTGCCAAAAGTTATAGCTTCCTTTTTGTTTTTTAATCATTCACAGTATAGTGCTATCAAAAAGTAGAAGTTCAATGAATCCTGGTTCACTGTGACTATGAAGATCAGAATTATCATTTTTACCATCACTACTGTTGTAATTCTGCAAAATTTCCTTCAAAGGAATAATGGTGACATGGATTAAACCACGTCTGTTTTTTCATTTTCTTGATAAGGGCATAATCTTGAGGGAAGGAGAGTTTATTTTGGGTAATCACATATGTCCACATGAGAAGTTTAAAAAACAGTGAAAACAGTCATGCGTAGCTTAACAATGGGGATATGTTCTGAGAAATGCGTCACTAGGGGATTTCACCATTGTGAGAACATCACAGAGTGTACTTACACAAATCTAGATGGTAGAGCCTACTAGACACTTAGGCTGTATGGTATGATCTTATCGGACCACTGTCATATATGCGGTCCACTATTGACCAAAATGTCATTATGCAGCACATGACTGCAATTTAGGTGTAGACCCCTATGGAGGTCAGGCAGGCAGAAGCACAAGAACCTTTTAAGAGAATGGAGAATAGGAAAAACATGTCTCCTTATGTATGTACACTGGTCAACGGGGAAAAGTGCTATTAACTGTCTCCCTTTGCCAGTAATTGGAACTATAAAAAGGATATTGTTACAGCAAGGTTAAGCTCATATCTTTCTATCCGAGGCACAACCAGTCAAAATTTTATAAGGTATTCTAATTTTCTGAGTACTCATCAATCTTCGTATCAATCAACTTATAACTGATCTTCAGTTCAAACTACAGTGGCTATCCTTTGCAACACTTTTTCTTCCCTGTTGGGTCAGAAAATTGGATGAAATCCTACTGCAAAATCTAAAGGCACCTTTTAAATTACTAAATGCAAGTCTGCCATTTCGGAGTCTGAAAAAACTAAATTCCATTTAAGTGATTAATTCAACCCCTATGCCAACAGTTAAAATTATTTAAAAGTTATAACAAGCTGCTAAAAAAAATATGGCTTAAGGGCTGCAATATTTATAACCACAAACTTACTAACCTTGATCTTTTACCATTATTAGCACAGGTTCTATTCCATCCTGATCAATGTTATTTACTCCTGTGGCTTGTTTTATGACCATAACACTGAAATCTTCCAATACTATTTCTCTAGGGCTGATGCAAGCCCAGATTTCCAATTCTCTTCTGAACTGAATTTTCTTTAAATACCTCCACATACCCACAAATTAGAATGCTGCCTTCCCACACCTCTCACCACAGCAGTCACTGGAGTCAAATTCCTGGCATCTGGACAGACTGCACATCTCCACCCTCCTGAAAGGGAGGTGTGGCTGTGAGATGTGCCACCAACAATGAAATGTACAAGAGACATGAGGGGCATCACTTCCAGGCAAAAGCTTTAAGGCGCTAGTGTGTGATCTGCCAGATTCTCTCTCCTGTCTCAACAAGGCCAGAGTCCTGCAGCGAGGATGATGACACAGAGCAGAGCTTCCAGCCAACTTGTGATAAACACATGGCACAAGGGACAAACAAACCTCTGCTGTTTTAAACTACTGGCAGTTTGGAGTTGCTGTTAGCACAGCCTAACTTAGCCTGCCCTGACTAATGCACCCACCTACTTCTCCATCTGTGTTCTTATCTCTGAGAAGGGCATTAGCACCCAGGCCAGTAACCTCAGGACCAGTGCATGTTCTCTTCCTCATATCGCATGTCTAATCACTGAATGTACTGAATATAATTCAATTCATTTTATAATTCAAATTTTTCCTGCTCTAGATGATCTAAAATGAAACCAGAAGCATGTTTCTAAAAACTAAATCTGATGGGACTTTTCCCATCCTTAAAGCCTTTCAACACTTTCCTACTGCCCATATTAACAAACATCCTAGGAGCACTTTTGTAAACAGGCACTATGCTGGGTGCCACAGGAACAGCACTCTGCTAGGTGCCACAGGAACAAAGATGAGTCATTTGTCTACACACTGATCTTCAGCTGTGATTTGGTGACATGGCTGGTTATAGAATGTGTTGCTCAATACCAGTATTTAGCAAAATATAAAGTTTATAATTTATTCTTAAAATAAAAACTGAAGTAGACTCAAAGTTCTCTATAAAAACTTGACTCACACTCAAATTCTAACATGTTTTCTTAAGAAAGAAAGAAAAGGATGGAGTTTTATCATTGGCAGGACAAGGAAGTGCACATGGCCGAAGATTTTACATTGAGCCTCTCGGAAGACTGCTGATAGTAGTAGCTCACATGTTATTAGAACACCTACCAGTGTAGTCACTTTTTTTTTGGTGAGGAAGATTGGCTCTGAGCATGTAACATCTGTTGCCAATCTTCCTCTTTTTGCTTGAGGAAGATTGTTGCCGAGCTAACATCTGTGCCAAGCTTCCTCTATTTTATGTGGGATGCCACCACAGCATGGCTTAATGAGCAGTGTGTAGGTCCATACCTGGGATCTGAACCTGTGAACCCCAGACTGCAGAAATGGAGTGTGTAAACTTAACCACTACGCCACCAGGCCACCCCCTTTACTAATTTTTACATTGGAGTTCATCAAAATTTGAGACCTGAGTGGATTCTGTTGCAGTCCATTCTCTCATAACACCATCTGTTATTTGTGCCCAGTTTAGCCACAGGATAAAGGTCAAAATTCAACATGTTACCGATCTTTGAAATCTGCCTCCAACTTGCCTTTTGGGCCTCATCTCCTATCACCCGCCTCAGATGCCTCTGTTCAGGACATTCCTAACCTTGGTCAGGAATAGCATTCTCCCACTTCTAAACCCACCAAAACTCTACTCACTCCTCAAGGACTAGCTCAGTAGTCATTAGTATTTTCTGGGAAGTCTGCCTCAAGAGCTCTTGGCAATACTAGCTGACCTTTGGAATGAAGCATTTCCATGCTCACTACAGGATAATAGGTGTCTACGAATCTACCTAGTCAGGGGGCCTCTGAACTCCCTGAGCACCAGGAATCCAGTCATTCACGTTTGTGTTCTGAGCACTGGCTACTGTGCTTGAAGATGGCAGGCATGGGATCCATGGTTGTTAAGTGAACAGCACCATGAACATCACATTCCATAATCCCACTTATCCATCAGTCTATTGAAGGATGCTAGGGTTAACTCTATTACTTTGAAAATCTAGAAAAGGAGGTTATATAATCATAACTTCTAATTTTTAAAAAATTGGCATTTTCTTTAACTATAGGCAAGTAAAACATGTGTGTGTTTACATTTGTGTGTTTCTGTGCATGTGTGTCTATGTATGTGTACTAGTTTCCCAGGGCTGCCACAATAAATTTCCACACACTGATTGGCTTAAAACAACAGAAATTTATTCTCAGTTCTGGAGGCCAGAAGTCCAAAATCAAGCAGTCGGCAGGGCTACAGTCCTTGGAATGCCCTAGGGGAGACTCGTCTGTTTCCTGCCTCTTCCAGCTGCTGGTGGGTTCAGGTAGACCTGTGGCTTCCGGCTGTTAGCACTCCAGTCTCTGCCTCCTCCTCTGCTGTCTGTCTCAGATCTCCCTCTGCCTTTCTCCTCTTAGAACAACACTTGTCATTGGATTTAAAGCCCCCTCAGGTAATCCAGGATGATCTTATCCAAACTGTTAACTTAATTACATCTGCAAAGACCCATTTCCAAATAAGGTAACAAACAGGTTCTAGTGATTTGGACACAGACTTATCTTTTGAGGAGCCACCATTCAACCCACTACAATGTAGATGTGGATGTGTGGATGTGTTTGTATGTTGTATCATACGCCAAAGCAGAGTCCTTAAGGCTCTACTGAACATGTACGTGTTGTCAAGGTGATAAGATTTGGAAACTGTGTTGGGTGCCGGGGGTGATGTTCGTGAAAGACACAGTCCCTGCCCCCATGGAAGTCAGAGTCTACTGGGGGATAGAGACATCAAATTATTCTTTCAAGGTGGAAAATGTGGTATGAGGGAAAATTATACCATAGTTGTATATAACAGGGAAACTCACCTTGTCTGTTGTTAAATGTTAAATGTAGCCCCGATGTTTTCTCAATTAGAGATGGATAGTTCAGATTACCTCCCACCCTGTATTGGGACATCCACCAAAAGTCCTTGTTTCACACGTGTGCTTTGCACTTTAAATTATCTGACTCAAAGATACTCCATGGAACCACCAGAGTTCATGCAATTTAGGATGCCATGACTTGTAATACAATCACTGCTTTACAACAGCCAAGAAAGAATAAACACGGCCAATTAAACTATGACATGCCATTAACTATAAGATGCATCCCAATTTCAGAGATGTTAAAATGTGCACCTTAGAATGAGTGAGATATGTTCATTTCCCTTTTGAAATATATTCTCACAACACATCAGGACAAATTAAACAGCTTCTGATTAAACAGTACAGCCAAATCTCAGTACTCTACCAGCAAAATTTTAATGCTGAGTTGGCTTCACCTAGCCTCAGAATATTTTTCGCCTTATTTCTATGAGGTTAATATATGTAGATATAATTCAGTAAGTCCTAAAGTAAGACATATACTCATATATTGGGTCTCTTCTAGGTTTGAGATATTTTGAGAAGTCAGAGATTGGGAAAGAACTCTAAAAGCCTTGAGGTGAAGCAGCAAGGAGTGGCTTATCACCTCTTTCTTTGCCCAGAATTTGCTAAAAGGTCAGAAGGTGAAGAACAGAGTACGTGCACCTGTGTGTGTATGGGGGCAGAGCTTGCAAATACTTTAGGGATAAGCTGGATTGTCCCGAGAACCCTGTGGCAGGGTCATTCAGACAAGATTTCTGATCCATCTGGTGGACACCTGGTGGTCCTACTAGACCCTGCGAAATGTACAACAAAAAGAAGATAGGATGCCTGCTCCTGGATGGCTTAGAAAGACATGTCTAAAAAGAGAAGTGATAAAACCTTTACATAGACTCAACTCCAACCTAATAAAGTCCCGCAGGGAATGCAGGATTGAAATTTTGTTGTAGTTTTATACAAAGGTCATGTAGTAGAAAAAGTCTCAGAGAATAATCTATGTTGTATGGCCTCTTCTCATACTTATTTCTCCTTTATTTATGCAGACAGCCTGGGTCTTGACATTGAGATATAAGGTCCACAGTGCCCTACATTTTTCCTAAAAAGATTTAATTTTGGTCCTTGCATGTGAAATTAAGAGGAATCAGGAAGACAATGCCACCAAATATTTTTGGGGAGGTAAGGAAAATCTAAGAGAAATTTACTTTAAGTCTTTAACAATGAACAGATGTGGGTCATTATGGAATTTTTAAGCAATAGACACATTAGGAATAATGTGTGAAAGCGTGTTCCTCATCCAAAAAATAATAGGGGAAATATACTTTCAATTAATTAAGTAGTCTAAAGTAGAGTGCAACTTGCAAATGTTTCTTAAATCCTGAATGGCATATACTCCCTCTTACACACACACACATGCGCACACACACACACACACACACACACACACACACACACACACATGAACAGCAGCTTAGTAAAGTATCATTTTAAAACAAAATCTTCCCTGGAGAAAACTTATTGCCAAAGCATCTGGACTATGCTTCCAGAAAGCATTTAACAAGTTACTATCATTTCCCAGACTCACCAGGGTAGCAACTGGTTTTAAAATGAATTAAAATTTTCTTTAGAAAAACAAATCTCAGGCCTCCCACAGCCATTGGAAAAGAAGAATAAATGAAGATTAGGGACAGCTCTAGTCACAACTCCTGTTCTTTGGGGAATAAAGGATTCTTTTTAGATTTCATTAACTGTATATTTATATGTGTTCTCAGATCACAGCCCAAGGCATTCCCTGACAGACAGGTGTGGCTGAAGTGTGTTTTTTCTGCTGTTAAGCAGCACAATAAATTTGACAAAGATAGTTCAATTCAGTAAGCACACTTTTGAATAAATGGGCCGGCACAACAACAATCTAGGAGAAAATAAAAATCTTACGTCATCTGCAAAAATTAATTCCAGATGGACTAACAACTTAAAAAAAAATTTTTTTCAATCTTCCTAGAAAATCTAAGAGACTACATGTAGAGGGGTCAGAGAGTTCTTTCTTCGCCAAGAGTGAAAACAGCAGAAAAAGAGACTTGCCTGCCCATGTAAAAATTAAAAACTCTTAGGGAACGACCCCAAGGCAGAGGGGTTAAGTTCGCGTGCTCCACTTTGGTGGCCCAGGGTTTCTTCACTAGTTGGGATCCTGGCCATGGACACAGCACCGCTCATCAAGCCATGCTGAGGCGGCGTCCCACATAGCACAACTAGAAGGACCTACAACTAGAATATACACCCATGTACTGGGGGGCCTGGGGGAGAAGGAAAAAGAAAATTTTAACTCAAATGGATAAATACAATATAAACAAAGTCAACAGATAAGATAAATGTGAATAAGGAAAAACATCTCTATCATACACAAATAGCATCTAGAAATTGGCAAGAATAAGCCAACAATAGAAAAAACAGCAAAAAGTATGATTTCAATTTGCAGAAGAACAAGTCTAAGTGATAAAAAGGGTACAAAATCACTAATAGTCAGGGAAATGCAAATTAACATAGCAATCAGATCTCATTTTGCATCCATCAGGCTGGCAAATATTTTTTTTAAACTGTATAATACCTAATGTCACAGATGTGGAGAAATGGCATTCTCATACTTCAATGACAGAAAGGAGAATTGTTATGAACTTTTTGGATAGCATTTTGGCAACATTTATTAAATCAATTCCACTTCTGTGAACAGGGTTTTGATAGTGGGGCAGAAGACTCACTTACCCAACATTTTTTTTTTTAAAAGATTTAATTTTGGTCTTTGCATGTGAGATGAAGAGAATCAGGAAGACAATGGTATCAAAGATATTTGGGGGGAGAAGTAAAAGATATGAGATAGAAACCAAAGACTTCTACAGAAACAACGAACAAATTAATGACATTAAATACATGAAGGTTAGTGAAGAATAATTCACAGACGCCAATAACTAGACACAAATTGAACACTAATCAACAGAAGAATGAGTATTTCCACACCATAGAATATTATGCAGCTCTTCAAAAAGAATGAATTTGTTTTATACCAAATGATTCAAAAAGATTCCCATGAGTGATATAAGAGACCAAAAAGTATGTATAAGTATGTATAATATAATCCCATTATTATAAAGCAACAAGAGAAATCTGTTTCAGTATATGTCTTTGTATATACATATCTAATGTTGATATAGGATTAGATGAGTATGGAGAAAATATGAAGGATACTCATGGGATCATTAAAATGGATTGTGTTGGTGGGCAGGGTTGGAGAAACGGGGGTTGATGTGAAGGGAGACAGTAAAAAAGAAAAAGCAGTAGCTACAATGCCTTGTTCATATAAAATTGTTAGAAAGTGTGTGTGTCTGTGTGAGTGTGTATGTGTGTGTGTCTGTGTGTTAGGGTGAACAGAGGATGCCTGCAAAGACAGTCAGTGTTGAGGGTGGTTACCTCAGGGTTGTAGGACTTCAGATTATCTTTAGTTTTTAAATATTTTTATGTATTCAAATTCTTCATAATGAATACCTTATGTTTATAATCAGGGGAAATGAAGTTTTGTCTTATTGTAACAAAAAAACTAGATCGACTATAAATGGTATTAATACTTACTTCATATATTTTCCTTCTTCCCTCCTCCTCTAGCTCCATTTATCAGCATAAAACTCCTCTGCTATCCACGGTACAGTATTCAATCTCATACAACCTACCCAGATTGACATCTTCCCAAGTGAGCCAAGAAAAAGAAAAGACTGAGGGAGGAGTGAGAACAATTCATAAACTACCCGATCTACCTTACAGAGTCCTCAGGTGTCAAGTGTGGCAGCAGGATATGGATTTTATTCCCCATCCATCACTGCCTGTACATAGAGAGAGAGTTCCACTGGGCTTTCCCTCTCCTATCTCCGATTCCTTTCTTTAGCCATTACAATGAAGTCAGCATTTACACAGGTATCCAACAGAAGAATAAAATGACATTCAAACTATCATACTTGCTTCTCTCCCTGTATCAAAGTTATCTGTGAATCTCTATTATTCATTCTCTCGCATCGGCACTCACATTCTAAGCTTCAACGGGCTCTCAAGTTGCCAGAGTCGAGCTTTTACCAGGGGGCGACTAGGAACTAGCAGAGAAAACTCTAACTGCCCAAAATGTAGCACTTCGGGTTCGCTCTGGATTATATGCAAAAGAATGAAATATTTCTATAAACTTATCAATTTATTCTCAGTCTTTAAAACCAAACAGTGGCAAACGTAGTCTGTCATCTCAGTTTCATGCAGTGCAGAGGAATTTATCAACAATGAACTATCTGTGGGGAACTCTCTCTGACTTGAACTCAAACATAATTACAGTTGTGAATACACAACATGGTTTTACCAAGATTTTCACAAGATTATCTTATTTTATACAATGGAAAGAGATTCTTTTTTTCAGAGGAGTGGCCACAATGCAACATAACATAACATTTAAAGCCAATATCCAGCTTGATAAAGAAAAGTAAATTAATCACAATTATTCTATTTCAGAAACAGAGGTAATACCTACTTATTAACTGAAGAAAAATAGAAAGGAAGTTTAAAGTGATTAGACTCGGGGCTGGCCCCGTGGCCGAGTGGTTAAGTTCGTGCGCTCCGCTGCAGGCGGCCCAGTGTTTCGTTGGTTCGAATCCTGGGCGCGGACATGGCACTGCTCATCAAACCACACTGAGGCAGCGTCCCACATACCACAACTAGAAGGACCCACAACAAAGAATATACAACTATGTACTGGGGGGCTTTGGGGAGAAAAAGAAAAAAATAAAAAATCTTAAAAAAAAAAAAGTGATTAGACTCACATAAAACCTGGGAATTATTTGTAAACATCTTGCAGAAACCAAGAATAAAGGACACTCTAATTAAAGCTCTTGTAATAAAACAAGAGCTTTAAAAAAAAAAAAACTCTACCAAGAAATTGAACAACGAACTCAGAAAATTCACACAAAAAAAAGATAAAATTATTGAAGTTATTCTACTAGGAGTCAAAGCAACAGAAATTAGAAAAAGGGCCAATTTTAAAATCATTTAGTCAAGACTAAAATACACCTATGATATTCAATGATGTATAATGATATTATTCATTCACTGCTAATGGTACAAACTTTCCTGGATACAATTTAGCAATATATACCAACAATCTAAAAATGATAAATTTTGAATAATTATCTCATTTCCAGGAACCCAAAATAATGATATATAAAACTGACAAATTTAAGTACAAAGACAGCCTCAAAACAACTAAATATCTAACAACTGGAAAATAGTCGAATAAATAATGGTTTATTGCTAATAACAGAGCATCAGTCATGACAATTTTATTTTTAAAGAATATTAATAATGAAGTAAAATGTTCATGATCTAATGTAAAATTTAAAAAACAGGGGTTTTTTTGGTCCCACTTTTAGATATAGTCTCCATTCATATGCCAGGCCTGCACAATAGGAAAATGTTAATAACGGTTATATAACAAGTTATATAACCTCTGGAATTAAAACATATTCATTTTTATCATTTTTTGGTCTATTATTTTCCAAATTCTCTATACAAATGATATCTGGGGGAAAACAGGAAACATTTTTTTAAAACACAGCCACCAAGCCTCTCCGGCAAAAGAAGGAGAGCAGGAAAAAAAGTACATTTAAAAAAGTGGACAACTATTCGCATTGTGTGCATCAGATCACAGACATAATCGGAAAAGGACACAAGCCAAAAAAGAATGTGAGAGAGCCTTATAACAATTTCTTACAAGTACACAGCTTTCCACGGCTCACTTATAAAGTACTTTCACCTGTAATAAAGGGCCTCTTATTCACAGCCGTTTTACGGTTTTAGCTCATGCTCAAGGATGAAGAGAGAACAGGAAGTTGGGGCAAGAAGTTCACACTATCTTAGCTGAGTAAGAACCTGAATAAAGAGATGTCAAGGAATCAGGGCCCAATGCGTGCTATTTTAGTAAGTTTTGAGTAGGAGAAAAAAGTGAAGAAAAGGCAGCAAAGCAAAAATCTGAGCGGTAGAGGCTGCTAGGCAGCTTCCAATATCCAGTGCTCCCCTCTCCTGCACTAAGAACCCCTGGGCACTGTGTCCAGTTAAAAGACTTCAGTTCCTTGCCTTCCTGCCCATATAGTCCTAACCAATGAGATGTAAGTGAAGTGCAGTGTAGGACGGGCGGTAAGACATACCCTTCTGCCTTTCCTGCTGTCTGGGATGCAGACATAATGGCTAGAGCTCCAGCAGCCACTAAGGACCATGAAGTGAAAACTACCTGCTGAGGATGACAGAGCAAAAAGAGATGAGGCACCTGGGTCCTTAACTCTGTGGATCTGCCATAGCAGTCCTGGACTATGTACCTTCAGATTTCTTTTATACGAAAAAGAAAGAAATGTCCATGTTGTTTAAGCCGCTATCTTTTTTTGTTCTGTTATATACAACTGAAATTAACCTTAACTGATGTACCTGGCCATAATGAGCTTGTGAAAATTTCTTCTGATCCTGTCTACTCTCAGTGGATCCCTTTCTCTTAACTGATCAAAAGATGGGACCAAAATAAACAGGAAAAAAATAACAGCAGAATAACTGTATAAAGCTTTATGTTACTTATTTTTAAGTAGGTAATCTGAAACTTCTAGAGCCCTCTCTCTAGACATAACTAATTAAATTGTTTTTAACATGGGTCTGATGTTTGATTGTTTTTGTGTGTCAGTGGTACAAGGTAAAAACGGATCTGGTGTTATTTTAAATGTTAACCTTTAGTCTGTTTCAACAGACTAAAATTGAAGATCTCAGAGAATAAGCTACTGAGAACCAGGAATGATAATGGAATAGACGTCAGTTCTTTGATTCCGACCACTCCTTGCTGGCCCATTTCTCCTAAAGGAAGATAGAAGCAATTCAAAGTGCTATCACCAATACAGTGTATACACAAATCGATGTCTTGGAGTTATTCAAGTGGGCTTCCTCAGGCATTTCATTAGCCTTTTTTTGAACAGATGACAGAATCTGTTCTAACCAGTGCTCCTAATCACTTTCAATGTAACAGATAAATTTAAAAATAGAAAAGTAAACATTTACCCTTTTCTGGTTACTTTTAGATACTTCAACCTAGTTCCCTGCTAGGAGAAAAATATTGTCAATGTGAACTAATTACAAAGAGAAAATTTTCATTTCTAACATCTAAAAGATTGGTCCTGAGAAAACTGTCATCTTTAAAAAAAAATGCCCGGTGGAGGAAATTTTTCTCTACTGAGTGGAGAAAAACAACAGAACGTAACTTATTTTAAATCTTCACAGGGGTATATACACAAGCACTGCTCAGTTACATTCCCTTCTAAGCCATAACCAGCCCTAATCATACTAACTTACTGTAGATGTCAAATATTAACCTGAATAACAAATACCTTCATAACTATAAGACTTCATATTGCATCTGAAATTCACTAACTTGGTATTTATTAAACAACCATTAAGCTATCAAATCTCAAGTGGTATTTGAATACTTCAAACTAGGTTTAAGAACTGGCAGAATCAAATAAAATGACTTGCTGTATAATTGTAAAGTAGTTCATCCACAAAACTGGAAAGGGGCTCAGAACATTGTTTTTTCCTTCTTTTACCACTCTGTAATACTCCTGCAACGGCATAAAAGGAAACTCATTGCCTGGGATTAAGACACTACGGTTTCCAGTCAATCTTGGGGCTATTCTAGGAAGATGACAACTGTACCAAATTAGCAGTTGTAGTTTTGTAACACTATTTAAACCAAGTGGCTTGCTTTGCTTAGAAGTAAAATCCCTGGTGCCCTGAGAAGATGAGACAATGGATAGTTCAATGGTTAGCTGACTATCCAATCAGGCTTTTTCTTCATTGTATTAAGAGTTGACTAGTTCCGAAGCTTTATGGCATCCTAGTCCATATAAGATTAAAGATTCAATGACATAGCTACATATAATATGTAAAGAAGGCATCTTAATTTCAGAACGAAAGTAGCAAGAAAGCAAAACATCTAAAAATGAGTTGTAATTTCCAGAAATAATTTAAAATATTGATAACTAATGACCCTAAGAATCATTATTTCATCGTGATGAACCACTGGTTTGTATATTTCCTACTGTAATTTTAGGACCTACCATCTTAGTTCCAATTTGTATATTTGTATATTTAAGAATACAATGTCTACCTCAAGTGAAACAAAAGTGAACTTCTATTTCCGACTTGCAGAGGTCACAGAGAGGTTTAGTAATATGGATATTTTGGACCTGAAAATTTTTAATACTGAGATTTGCTCATTCATTTATTAAATGCTTATCCAGTTCTTCCTACTTGCATTGTGCTGGGAGCTTGGAAATAGTAAAAATAATTTTAGATATCTTTAACCTGAAATTCAAGTAAACATTCTCGTGAAACTGGGAGCCAAGTGGGAGCTGCAATGTTGGGGGGGGGGGCATCTTCAGTGGAAATGTCTTCTAAAAGAATCACCCCCATGAGATTTAAAATATTTTAACAGGTTTTACATTTTGTCAAGTATGACATAAACCAGCAATAAAGTTATTTTTCAGGTTGCATATAATAGCTGGTGCTCTTAAGATTGA
This sequence comes from Equus asinus, assembly GCF_041296235.1. Taxonomy (NCBI): domain Eukaryota; kingdom Metazoa; phylum Chordata; class Mammalia; order Perissodactyla; family Equidae; genus Equus; species Equus asinus. Next base: position 40,879,072 of record NC_091796.1, on the reverse strand, counting down.
TAATCCTGCTGAAGACCAGAGGGAGTTTGCGTCTTCCTAGAACTGCCAGTCAGTAAGTGAAAAGACAGATACTTCAGGAATCTCAAACAAAAATAAATGAGTTTACAAGCTGGTCTAGTAGAACTTGCTATTTCAATAAGGCAGCCAAAAGAGCAAAGAGACTAAAATACTCTCTCTTTAAACTATGATGCAGTCAATCACAACGGTCAAACCAGCTTTCCTTTTACAGAGGAACTGAGCATCTTAAGATTTTTTACTGGCCGTGTGGATACTCATTTAAGACTTTCAAAATAATCACCTTACTTGAAAAGCAAGAGCACTGAAGGAGCTATGTCCAAATCTTGTCTTGTGGGTCTAAATGTTTATCACCATCTACTGTCCTCTACAAGGTCCTCTCCTATTCTTTCTTCATAATTTTTAGCCATGGCCAATTAAAACAGGTGATAACCAGAGGAAAGTAAAAGTATATGGTATATAAAAGAACACTCAAGAGACTTCCTTCATCGCCCACTTTTTGTATAATGTTATATACTAGGCTCTTCTTTTCTGCTAACAATTATATAACTACAGGTGCTCAGAAAGTCACCATCAACCCAGTTAAAGGCAGCAATGAATACGTGCTAAAAAAAAAAAAAAAAAAGACTGAAGTGTCTTGGTAGCAGTTGGTCAGATTCACATGTGCATCTGGATTAAGTTAAAAGTTCCTTTCCTGGAGACCCTCATACACTGCTGGTGGGAATGCAAACTGATGCAGCCACTATGGAAAACAGTATGGAGAGTTCCCGAAAAGTTAAAAATAGAAATACCATATGACCCAGCTATCTCACTACTGGGTATTTATCCAAAGAACTTGAAATCAACAATTCAAAGAGACCCATGCACCCCTATGTTCACTGCAGCATTATTCACAATAGCCAAGACGTGGAAGCTACCCAAGCACCCAATGACTGATGATTGGATAAAGAAGATGTGAGATATATATACAATGGAATACTACTCAGCCACAAAAAAAGGACAAAATCGTCCTATTTGGAACAACATGGATGGACCTTGATGGTATTACGTTAAGTGAAATAAGCCAGACAGAGAGACAAACACCATATAATTTCACTCACATGTAGAAGATGAACACATTGACAAAGAGAACAGTTTAGCGGTTACCAGTGGGGAAGGACTTGGGGGGTGGACAAAAGGGGTAAAGGGGCACATATATATGGTGACTGACAAACAATAATGTACAACTGAAATTTCACAATGTTATAAACTATTATGACATCAATAAACTAAAAAAAAGTTCCTTTCCTAACTAACTTACTGCTCTGGTCTCTCCCAAGCTCAATCTTGGATTAGTCAGTTCATAACACTTTCTCTCTGAGAAAGACCTTACATCACCTTTCTATAAGCTGTGGATTTCTAAATCAATAACCTGGATTAGGCAGAAGGAAACAGACTAAAGTGTCGCCCAGCACACTGCCTTCAGTTTCTTTATCTGGACAAGGATAATAAAATCTATTTATTACTCAGTGGACTTCTGTTGCCTAAATGATATACTCTGAAGCCTCCCCCTCAACTGGTCTGCACCTCCACTATACCAATCTCATATATGTATACTGTTTTGAAATACATATGCATTTCACATAAACAATTACAACTAATTATCATAGTAAGCAGATACACAAGAATGGAGGCTGCATGAGGACAGAGCTTTCAGTCTGATTTGTTCAGTGCTGTTGTCCCAATACCTATAACACGGCTTGACACATAGCAGGGGCTTAAATAAATATTAGCTGATTGAATAAACAAATTAATGGATAACTATGAGACAGATGGGCAAGTGTAACGTACATTTTTCTGCATGGGAAAACTACAAAACAAAGTGTTAAGAGACCTGATCAAGATTGCATGGCTATGAAATGGCAATACCTGTATCAATGGAGGTTTCTAGGCTCCAGATCCAGATCCTTTAAACTACTGTCTCTCTCACCCGGGGCATATGCACCCTTTTAAGATACAGAATGCCAGGGGAAATGAAGCCACAGAAAAGCACAGCATATCTTCCTGGAACAAGACTTACAGTAAATTACTTTAGAAAAAAACTGTTAATATATATATTAAAGTAACATCAATCATGGAGATTTTGAGAATTTACATTAATTTCAAGGATAAGACACAGACCTGGAAACATCTTTGACATTTGCAAACAGCCACCTGGAGCCTCTCTTTGATCTGAGGGTCACTGTTTCTGTTCCTTCAGCCCTCCAGGCACTTAAACAGTAAAATTACCGAAGCCCACAACACAAAGCAAGAACCAAAGTTCCACAGTCCCAACACACCTGGGGCTTAGAATCAGATCCGCTTCCTCCACACAGCTAGGAAGGAGATCTGCTGATCTATCTACACGGCTGCCTCCAACTCCTACCATCTTTTTTTCTCTCAGTCCATGCAACCTTGGTCTTCCTCTTCCCTTCAACAATCAGGGCCATAAACTCATCTTTCACTGCTCTAGAGTGTAGGGGAGGAAGACATTTCCTCTTCCCAAATGTGGGTTCGTCTGGCCAGAGAATGAATTAAATTCACATGAGACAGAATAGCAAGAGAACATTGCTATTCTTCCCGAAGGAAGAAAGGGCACCGAAGAAGTGGGGTGCACAGAGTGGTTATATACCCCCAAACAGGGTGTTTCACATGTGATTGAAATGTCCCTCCCACAATAGTCACGAGGCTGCTCTGTCAGCATAGCGCTTGATGGAAACGGCAGATAGGTCCGCTGTCTCAGTGAACGCCACGGGGTGGCAGGTGTGTTACCTCGGGCTGGGGGGGGTCACAGATGAGCGCTGCAATCGGTTCCCAGCCTAAAGAAAGATGCTTTAATCTTTAAGGAGATGCCAACGTTGGGAGGGGGAGGGAAGTCAGTTACAGGAGGTTACCAGAGAAGCACAATAAAATGTAAATTTTAAGTCCTTGCCTTTGGTATTGATTAAGAGTTTCTAGAGAGAAGGTCATCTCCTTTCTTCTTCCTGGTACAGAGAGGGAGGCATCTTTACAGATAGAGATTTACCTTACAAACGTAAATGTGTCCTAACAAGGGGCAAGTTCCATTCCTCAGAGCCTCCTTCCCTGTCCCAGTTTATCAAAAGCAATCAGCCTCAAATAATCCTGATGCCAAAGAGACATACCTTGGGGTGGCCAATTTCAGGTCCCTACAAGAGCAACATTCTTCGAACCTTCAATACATGTTTGAAGCAAAGCCAGCATTTCCCAAAGAGTTCACCATTACATCTGTAAGGAAGTCAATTTCCAGATCCCCAACTTCCAAATATTCTCTTGCCTAAAAATTGACCTGCCTGGGACCATGACCATGATGGAGGGACATCCATCCCTGATGAATGGAAGCTGTCCTTCACTCCCTTTACAAAAGTAATGCATTTGCAGTACCTTCCTCAGATCTTTCTAAAGGGCATTACCCCAGGATGTAACCACCCTACGGCAACTCACAAAAAAACAAATAAAAATGCTAAGGCAGGTTGAGGAGTGAAAGGCTCCAGCATTTGGGTAACACCTCCTTTTCTAAATCAGGTAATTTCCAATTCTTTGTTTAAACAACCTGAAATATTTAAATACAAAGAGCCCTGTGGTCAAAAGAAATACAAAATACTGGGTTTCAATTTATATACTTTTTTGTTGCAGAAAGTATGACAAAGTAATCAATAAGACATTTTCAAGCACAAAAATATATTATATTGTAATGGAATTCTGTAAGGGAGGGGAAATGGAAATCTGAATTTAAGGAGAAAAAGAAAGGTGAAAAAATTTTAACTGTTTAAGAACTTACTTATGCATGTTTAAAAATGAATGATACTAAGAACATACAATGGAGAAAAGAAAGCCTCTTCAATAAATGGTGTTGGGAAAACTGGACAGCCACATGCAAAAGAACGAAAATAGACCATTCTTTTACGCCATTCGCAAAAATAAACTCAAAATGGATCAAAGACTTAAAGGTAAGACCTGAAACCATAAGACTTCTGGAAGAAAATATAGGCAAGTATACTCTTTGACATCAGTATCAAAAGGATCTTTTTGGAAACCATGTCTTCTCAGACAAGGGAAACAATAGAAAGAATAAACAAATGGGACTTCATCAGACTGAAGAGCTTCTTCAAGGTAAGGGAAAACAGGATTGAAACAAAAAACACAATCCACCAACTGGGAAAAAATATTTGTAAATAATATATCTGACAAAGGGTTCATCTCCATAATATATATAGAACTCACACAACTCAACAACAAAATGTCAAACAATCTGATCAAAAAAATGGGCAGGGGATATGAACAGACATTTCTCCAAAGAAGATATACGGATGTCCAATAGGCACATGAAAAGATGCTCATCATCACTGATCATCAGGGAAACGCAAATCAAAACTACACTAAGATATCACCTTACACCCATTAAAATGACAAAAATATCTAAAACTGATAGTAACAAATGTTGGAGAGGTTGTGGCGAAAAAGGAATCCTCATACACTGCTGGTGGGAATGCAAACTGGTGCAGCCACTATGGAAAACAGTATGGAGATTTCTCAAAAACTTAAAAGCAGAAATACCATATGACTCAGCCATCCCACTACTGGGTATTTATCCAAAGAACTTGAAATTAGCAATTCAAAGAGACCCATGCACCCCTATGTTCATTGCAGCATTATTCACAATAGCCAAGACGTGGAAGCAACCTAAGTGCCCACTGACTGATGATTGGATAAAGAAGATGTGGTATATATACACAATGGAATACTACTCAGTCATAAAAAAGGAAAATCATCCCATTTACAACACGGATGGACCTTGAGGGTATTATGTTAACTGAAATCAGACAGACAGAGAAAGACAATCTTTGTATGACTCCACACATATGTGGAAGATAAATGAACACATGGACACAGAGAACAGATTAGCGGTCACCAGGAGAAAGGGGGGAAGAGGGGTGGGCACAAAGGGTGAAGTGGTGCACCTATAATATGAGTGACAAATAATAATGTACAACTGAAATTTCACAAGGTTGTAAACTATCATAGCCTTAATAAAAAATAAAATAGAAAAAAAATGAATGATACTGGGAACCAAACATGGACCCTACTAGAGGTTTTTAAACAATGTAACAATTTAAAAGACCAATATTTACAATATGCTGAAAAATGAAATCTTTTGCAACTACTTAAATTTGGGATGAAAAGCTTAACAGTTAGCTTAATTTTTTACTTTTTTAAAGATTGGCACCTAGGCCAACAACTGTTGCCAATCTTCCTTTTTTTTTTTAAGGATTGGCACCCGGGCTAACAACTGTTGCCAATCTTTTTTTTTCTGCTTTATTTCCCAAACCCCCCTGGTACATAGTTGCATATCTTAGTTGCAGGTCCTTCTAGTTGTGGGATGTGGGACGCCACCTCAACGTGGCCTGACGAGCGGTGCCACGTCCGCGCCCAGGATCCGAACCCTGGGCCGCTGCAGCGGAGCGCGCGAACTTAACGACTCAGGCACGGAGCCGGCCCCAACAGTTAGGTTAAAGATGTGCACAGAGTACAGAGATTTACAGAAACTCTTAGGAGTTACAGGAGCAAAAAAGTTGGAAGAACACTGGTGTAGACCAACCTGTCGAAGCCTTTCCAAGAAAAATACTGAATAGACAGAGAATGAACAATGTCTCACCCACCTAGTTTTGAGTGAGGCTGGCTGGAGATGGGGTGGGTATTAGCATTGTCCTCTAAGTCATAAACACATTTGTTGAACCTGGTTCTACAGCCAACCATTTCTAAGATTGATGATCAGGTTAAATATCCAATCTTAATTGCACTGCTGACTTAAACCTCGGATGACCGAGATGCATCTTACTGAGGGGAATGGCTAGAGTACTCTTCTTTGAATTCTCCAGAAAGATTCATGAGACATCTGACATAAAGACTCACTAATTTTGTATTTCTCTTATCATACAATGACAAATTTCACCACTAGGGATGTAATACTGAATGTGTCTATCTGACTGGCATTTCATGAGTGACATGCAAAATGCAAAGAACTGGAGAGTTCTTTACTTACTGTGTAGTTAATATTTTAAGCACAGCAAGTGTACTGAGGAGTAATCTCAGACACATCTACATACTCTAAGCCCTCAGACTCCACTTTTTCCCTTCCTTGATTCCATCCTCTCTTCTTCCCCATTGCCTCTTACCTCTTTTCAGCTACTCCTCTGGGAAGTAGAAAGACGCCTAAATATGATGGATGAGACCAGCACTTAATTCAGTGTCTACACTGTTTTAAAAATATTGACTTTCTGGTCCTCAAGCTCTCAGAGACAGTGAGGCTATTTAGAGCAGACATCAGACCTACTCTAAATCTACTCCCATTTAGTATAAGGAGGTAGTACAGTTTAAGAGAAAACGTCTGTCTTTAGAGTCAGAAAGTCAGCTGAAGATTCCACTCCACCATTTGCTACACATGTCACTCAATTTTCTGAATCTCAGGTTCCCAAAGTCCTTAAAACAGGATGCTGGGGATTTGAGACAATACACATCAATCACTGAGAAATGTACCAACACATAGTAGGCATTCAATAATCAAGAGTTATGAAATTAGATGTTAACGTTCCTTAATGATTGCTTAAAATTAGCCAGTAGTTTTCTCCTGGCATAATGTCAACCAGTGGCATGTTTTTCAATTTCTTTCTAGTCTCTTTTAAAACAAGTGATTTGGAAAATGACTGCCTTTCATGTCTAAGTATAGGGTGTCTGTGTGTACCTTCACTACTAAAACCGGCAAAAGGATATACACAGGATGAGGACCACACAAAACTGGAGGTTTCACACAGCATTTATAAATATGGTGGCATGGCCTTAACATGTTCTAAGCATTGCTGTGAAACATGTTTAAAAATAAGCATGGAATCTATGATCGACTCATTCAAAGTCTATCCAAATTTAATTGGTAAGCTAACACTTTCTCCTCATCAAATCAGCAAAGTTTGTTGGTTGTTTCTTTCTTTTTGAAGATAATATTGTAAGGCTGTGGGGAGACTGGTACTCCCACAATTCTTCTGTTTGTGTAAATGAGTACCACCTTTAGTTTCTAAAGCAATTTTACAATATATATCCAGGACTTAAAAAGGATTAACATGCTTATTCAGCAAGGCAGGAATATAGCCTAACTCAAACAAACAGATTTATGTACAAGAGTGTTCATTATATCACAACTTATAGTAGTAAAAAATAAAGCAGCCTGATGTCCCCCATAGAGGACTAGATCACATAGCCATCCCATGGAATATTATGCAGCTATTAAAATCAAAAAGTATTTAAATAAGATGGGATTAGTAAGTGAAAGAAGCAAGGTATAAAGCAGTATTTGGCTATGATTCCAAATTTGTGTGCGCCATTGTGATTCTCAAGTGGTAAGAAGAGAAAATTGACAATAAAGAATTGGAATTACACAGGGATCAAAATCCATTCCACAGCTTGAAAGGACACAGTGTTAAGACTTGCTACCCACATGCTAATTTTAAAAAGAAGTGTGGGATGACTACACTGCTGATTCAGATCCTTTTTATGAATGGCAGGGATATGCAAAGTGGATAATAAAGCTAAAAGTTACATCTGCAACTGATACTTAGCCTCTTTAAACTTTCAGTTTAATGAAGCTTTTGGGTGAATTTTACACCATGCACCAATGTTCTCTGCTTAGCTAGGAAGTTTTGGCAGAGCGTGCAGAGATGAGAGAAGGTCAGAAAAGGTGAGGACTCATAACCTTCCAATATACAGTTTTGCACAGTGGAAGAGGAAACGAAACATTGTAAATACTTGCGTGATCCCACTCTCTCTCTGATTCAGATCTGCAGATACATTTAAAGTACAAAACCCTTTCTGCCCCACTCTAAGCACAAATGCCTCAACACACCACTTGTCTCTCCTTCGATTCATTTGCACTTCATTACTAGTGCCCACCACGACCACCACCAAGCAAACAAGGCAAGCAAGCATGCCAAGACTGTTTTCCAGCTTTCATGAACTTTCCTCCATTTATTTTTTGAATCAGTACTTCAAACGTCTAATCTAACCCCACAGACAAGAAACAGAATAAAATGCCTTTGGACATTTATACAGCTCACGTTACACACTCTTGTACTCCAGAAAAGGAGTAACCCAATCCCTTCTGACTTGAAAGGACATCTTTCTCTTCAGGGCTCTTCTGACTTGGCCTGTGTGACCCCAGCTCTATCTGCTTGCCTGCCAGCCTGGGCCCAGGTGATTCCAGCAGCCCCACAGCAGAGCAAGCTCGTTTCTGCAAACAGTCTGAAATCACGTAAAGCCAAAAATCAGCTGAAGTTATTGTGAAAACACAAGAGAAGACAAAACACACCTAAATTGTCACCTTACATGTCACAACTCTCAAACTGAAGGTGTCTACTTGCTAGCCAGTACGCCCATCTATCTACTTGTTTGCAGATGTCACACTGCAGAACCAACGGCTGGGGGATGTTTGCTTGGTTTCTGGTGGTCAGTTTCAGGAAATCCAAGCATTTCTTAGTTCTGAGCTCAGGTTCCGAGTCAATATAGATTTTGGTGACTTAAATTTTTTCCAGGCTGGAAATGCGCGAAGCTAATAATTAACCTTAAGCATACCATCACTTCTGCTAAAAACGTTTTCTACACACAGCCCTAAATTACTTTCAGTTCGGTTAAACAAAACAGACAAGCTGTAATAAAAGGTCTCTGAGAAATGTGATCCCTTTCATTGGTCACCCAGGAGCTTTTCCTCTTAAATGTGCAGCTTCTTGTGGGGGAAGGGGGAGGAGAGCATCCAAAACAAAGATGCCACCCAAAGCACAATTATTTTGTAAGAAAGTTGCCTAAAGATAACTCTTCGGGGTTTCCTAGGTTGAGTAATTCTTGCAGGCGGGTGGGAAGAGACCGCTCGCCTTCAAGATTACTATCTGCAGAGGTTTCCCCTATGGTGATTTTTTTTTTAGGCGTCCTTTTAAATTACACTGCAAGGGCTCTGATTTTCACATCTCTAGCTGCTGCTGGGGGGAGTTGAGAGCAACGCGCCAGGGCTGCGGCAGTCGTTCCGGCCAACTCCAGGGGTGGAGTGGGGTGGGGTGGGGCGGGGGGAGCCCACTCCTCACCGGGTCCCACCCTGCCGAGCCCCGCGCGCACCGCCGCGCTGAGCCTGCGGTCCGCGCCCTTCTGCCCTGCGCCGGCGGCCCGGCCGGGACTCACCGCTGTCCAGCCGCGCGATCTGGGGCAGCCGGTAAGTGCTGACCAGCAGGTCGAGCGGAACGGCCACCGAGCTCCACTTCACATCCTTGAGGCTGCAGCCCAGCGAGGGCGCCGGGTCCATCTTCCCCGCCTCCTGCAGCCCCGAGCTCCCGCCGCCGGCACCACCCGCGCCTCGGCGGCCGCCGCTGCTCCCGCTCGCGGTCTGGGGCGCGCGGGAGGCACCGGGCACTCCGGCCGCCGGCAGCCCGGGGGCGCGGCGGCTGAGGGCCGGGACGGAGGGAGGGAGGGGGCCCGCGCCCGGCTCAGCTGCCGCGGCGGGGCATGGCCGGGGCGCCCCGCGCGCCCTCAAGCCCCGAGACCACTCGCAGCAGCCGTGTGGCTGCGGGCGGCGGCGGCCCGGGTGGCTGCGGCGGCTCCCGCTCCGCCGCCTCCTCTTGCCCCGGCTCTGCAGCTGCGGCGGCCGCCCGCTCGCCTCCTCCTCCTCTTTCCCCTCCTTCCCTCCGCCTCGAGCGTGTGAGGAGGAGCCCCGGGTCTGAGAAGCGCCATAGCAGCGCTCCCAGCACTGACTAATCAACAAGGTGCGAGCAACGCCTGCGCGGCGCGGGGAGACACCGCCCCCGCCCCCGCCCCCCGGCGCCGCCGCCCCGCCTCCCGCGCGGCCTCCGCCTCCCAGGCCCGGCTGGCTCGGCGCGGCCGCGGGTTCCCGGCCGCGGCGCCGGCGGCTCGGCGCGCTCCGCAAGCTTTACCTCTCGCTCCCCCGTCCGACCGCTCGGGCGCCCTGCAGCCTCCTTCCCAGCCCGAGGCCCTGCCCGGAGCCCCGGAGGAGCAGAGCGGGCGCAGGAGGCATTCCCGTGGTCGCAGATTCGGGCCACCTCCCCTCCTCCTCCCTGCTTTGGCTCCGGAGTTGCTAATAAGGGGCACGGAAGAGACCTATTTGGTGCTCATCTCTTGCGAGTGCCGCAGACATTTCTCCCCAACCCTACAACTCTACAAAGCGAGCTGGAAGTGAATCCTACCAGTCTAGACTTCGGCGGCTAGGCAGAATGAAAAAGGCCGAAGCACCGAGAAGGAGAAAGGGGATGAGTGATCGGTACCCACATAAGGGAAGGTGTCCGTTGGGTTTGGTACCTTCGTTGTGTGAACCAGCTGCGGGAGTCCGCGGGGCATGAGGCCGCCAACCGCCCTAGACACGCCAAGGGAAAGGGCAAGCTAGGTTACTGGGAGCCTACTGGGGCCAGCTGTTTTCACGTACTTTTCTCAGTTCTCTCGATTTTAAAGGTTGGGATAATTCCCGTTTTCTAGATTAGGTAATTTGGCAAGGTTACACAACTTGTAGATGGTCCTGCTAGGATTCAAACCCACAGTTCGGTTTCCCTGATAAATCGTTCTGTTTCCCCCAGTATTGAGCATGGCCTGCTCACTGCGGACAGAGCTCAGAATGTAAGGGGGCTGTGAGATGCCTGTTTCTTTAGGCATATCCTGACTTTTGTGTGCTAATCTTTTTTTAGCATTATTTTATACTAGCAGAGGTGAGTGGTTGCCAGGTGAAAGCGTTGCATATCAACTCTTTCTATTTTTCAACACGTATTCATTGTTCAGTGCATGATAAGGCAGAACCAGCACCTGCTTCACCCGCCCAAGGGGACTTAAAAACATCCTGCTTGCCTTTCAGTGGGCTGACTTTGGTCTGTGCCAACGAATAAACACCTCCATGGAAGGAAAACAGATTCTTCCACGCTCGCCTTCCTTGTCCACTCACTTTGAAGCACTGGCGATAATTTTCACAAAATTCTTTTGCTGAAAGTTTTGACCTTTGTGTCATTCATGTTAATTTTTCAAAAAAGTAAAAAAAAAAAAAGTGGGAAACATTTTCGTATATATTTTACTCAGAATCACACGTCTATAAAGTTCTAAGATTTGCTCACATGAAGAATTTTTAAAAGTCGTAAGGGGCTAAGTGCCAACTATTTTTTTTCTATTTAAATAATTAATCATTTCTGAAACTAAAGCTCAGACTCCAAAAGCGATATAGGAACCATTTAAGAATGGGCAGGGTCAGGGGTCTTTCAACCAGTAAGTAGATCCTAAAGCCTTATATGGTAGATTGATTTTTAAAAAATAACTTTCTACTGCTATTATAGCCTCTTTAAAAGCTTCAGGGAATAGAAGTAGTTCCCTCTCACGGAAGAGTTGGTGACTTATGACCTAAAGACAAGATACAAAGTAAAAAGATTAATGCAATCAACTTTTTTTAATCAATAAAGGACTTACATTAGATTTGCTCTTATTGCTGACCTTGCAGAAAAGGTTTCTTTTTAATTTTGAGTATTAAAGGGTAGACATTTCAATGAACTACAAATTCTTATGTAAGTCTCCTGTCCTGATGGAACTCCTACAGAGATTTTATCTATGAGACACAGAATTTTGGTTAAACTGTAAGAAACATCAGCTAAGAAGGGTAATCTTTCAGTCTGGCTGAACTGCACTCCCAAACATGCTACGAGGAGATGTATTTCTGACGGTGGTTGGACCAATGCAAACCATGTATATAAAAGAATAACACATGGTTAAGTTCATGTGCTCCACTTCACCGGCCCAGGGTTTTGCAGGTTCGGATCCTGGGCGCGGCCGTGGCACCGCTCATCAGGCCACGCTGAGGCAGCGTCCCACATAGCACAACCAGAGGCATTCACAACTAGAATGTACAACTATATACTGGGGGGCTTTGGGGAGAAGAAGAAAAAAAAAGAAGAAGATTGGGAACAGATGTTAGCTCAGATGCCAATCTTTAAAAAAAAAAAAGCATAACTGGATGTGGGGGCAAACTTATAGGATTTTGTAGTTTATTATAAAGGGAATATCCAAGAAAAGTTTTCTGTAAAGGAAAATTTCATGTACCGGTCTCTTGTTCCTCCTGAGTACCTTTTAAAATTGAGATTTGTGGGAGGCAGCACATCATGGTGATTAAAAATACCCACTCCAGAGCCAGATGGCTTGGGTTTGATTAGTGCCTCTGCTCCTATTTAGAATCTTGGGCAACTTTCTATTTCCTCTGAAAAATGAGGATAATTGCTGTAGACTGAATGTTTGTGTCCCCTGAAAATTCTGATGTTGAAACTATCAACCTTAAAAATAAAATATCCGGTTATTTTACCACCAAAACAAGTTTATTTAGGAATAGCCAAAGAATTGCAATTCAGAACGTACATGCTATAGCAGACCATAGGCAAATCCAACAAACAAGGGAGAGGAACATTATTTTATAGAGAAAAAGGAGGAAATTGAGAGGGGTTGTTTTGAATGAAAGTCCACTGGAGAAAAGCAAGAGTTCAGGGTGGTGATGGTTTTTCATTGGGTGCGTTGCTGGGATAGTCATTTCTGTTTGGGATGCAAGTACATTTCTTCCTCTAATCAATGATTCTTGTTAGGGACTTCTGTTAGGGTCTGTAATTTACCTTTCCTGTAATTGACCTGGAGTGATACTGAGTGGGAGCTCCCCCTTCTGGCCTCCTGCCACCATTTTAAATGAGGCTTCCCTTTATTAATTTCCACAAAACCTGATCCCCAAAGTGATGGTATTTGGAGGTAGAGCCTTTGGGAGGTGATTAGTTCTGTGAACCAGGAAGTTGCTCTCACTAGACACAGAATCTGCCAGCGCCTTGATCTTGGACTTACCAGCCTCCAGAACAGTGAGAAATAAATTTCTGATGCTAATAAGCCACTCAGCCTATTGTATTCTGTTATAGCAGTACAAATAGATAAGGATGAAAATAATAGTTCTCACTTCATAGGGTTGGTATGAGAATTTAGTCATTTAATATACATTGAGCATTTAGAATAGCACCTGACACATAGGAAGTGCTGTGGAATTATTTGCCATTATTATTAAAAGGTGTCTTTGGTTTGAAGGGACAAAATTTAGAGAAAACATGAAGAGAGAAATGGAGCTGTGAGGAAATGATTAGATTTTAGAGGAATAATTATATCAGGCAAGGAGTAGAGGAATATTCCTCAAATGGGAAACCCAGGTACCTACTCCCAGCTGTGAGACCTCATTCCCCAAATCTAGAGTCTGTGGGGTTAACTTATTCCACAGTGAGCCAGCCCTGCTACCCAGCAGATCTGGGCAGTGAACCTGGTGACTATTCATATGCTGATCTAATGATGTGGATAAGTCCAAGGTGAATCAGGGATACGATACTGTAGGACTCCTATGAGGGCCACTTCATGGCTTCCTAACTGTGGAACTCCTGTTTATACATACATAACTTGTTAATTCTCTGCATTATCAGTTTTGCAAGATAAAAATATTACATGTTGGTTTACTTCATATCAGAGTGTCCTGGGTCACATAATGTGGTAGCAGTCAAGTGCGATAGCAAAGTTCACAGCCCCAGTGGTTTTCTGAGTCTCTGAGCTCTTTTCCCTTTGAATTAATTTCCATGCTGTCACCAGAGTTAACTTAAAACCTTGGCTAAAACATTGTCCAAAATGTGTATCCTCATTGTCTGCTGAATAAAGTGTAAAACCCTCTGTATAATATAAAAAGTTCTTCCTTTATGTGGCAGGATCTGCCTCCCCAGCCTCATTTCAGTTGACTACCCTCTGACACCCTAGAATTTAGTAGTAGTACCTTCTTGTAGTTGTTCCAATGTGCCATGCTGATAATGCATGCCCTTGAGGTGGTTCTCTCACCTCGGAATGCCTTGCTGCCTTTCTCTTCCTGGAAAACTCCCATTCCAGCTCTAGTACTTGTATTCTGCCAAATGCTGTGTCTCCTCTAAGGAAGTGAGCACTCCTCTTCCTGTGTCCCCATTGTACTTGGCATACCCCCTTCTAATTGTGCTCATTGCTCTATGACATTATCTATTTTCACATTAGCTTTCCCTACTAGACAGCAATTAACTGTGGCCACCGAAAGTGTATTTTATTCCCCTTTGTTTCTCTGGCTCCTTTTCCCATGCCTCCCACATGGGAAGTGCTCAGTTAATGTTTGTTGAAGTCAGTAATCAATGGGCTGAGTCACCCTCTCACTCTATATTATTTCATAGGTCACGGCATCTCTTGATGATAAACAATTAATATTCATCCAGTCTAGACATTTTCAAGGGTTTTGAGGTTTCAATCCCATACAACAAGGCTTGCTATTAGATTGGCTCCCAATTCTTTTCATTCATCTGAAAATTTGAATTTCATTGAAATCAAGTTCTGTGCTTCTGTCACTCAACTGGAGATATACCTCTAGACCATGAGCTGCAACACTTCTTAAAACTGTCAGCATATTGTTAATTTGTGTTTGTTAGCTTATTTGTGGTCTCCCTGACTAGAACTTTACCCTCAGAGGGGCTCGTTTTATTATCTTTGCGTCCCCAGCACCTGGCACCTAGAAGGCTCTCTCTATCTCTATTTATATTTATCTACCTCTACACAGATAGAGAAAGAGAGAGACAAAAAGATGAATGAAGTACCATAAAGAAGCATATACCATAGGGGTACTTTCAGGAAGGATTTGAAAACATATCCAGCAATTTACTTCTTGTCTTTTCCTTTCTGGCTTTTGATATAGATATGCCTTTCTTAAGCAGATCATCACATAATACAAAAATCACAGTGCAAATATAGCAATATTAAGGAAAAATATTCCAAGTTGAAAATTAGATTTCATGGAGCATGTTTGCTTTTCAAAACAATACACAGCATATCCCCATTGAAAAATAAGTATCACATTACACCCCGGTACACACATAAAAGTATAACTGAAACAAAAGTTGTAAAAATAGTACTAATTTGTGTACTTCCAATGTATACTGCATTCTGATCTTTTAATCTATTCTTTTATGTTTAATTTTTTTAGCGTTAGTTGTGACCCACTAGTTTTATTTCACAGTCTATAATACAACCTACAGTATTAAAACCACTATTCTAAATAATAGTTCCTTGTGTTTACAGTTCAGCAAAACAGAGAATATTATGGCTGAAGTTGTAGGAGTTCCTAAAATATAAGAATAATCAGAAATAAAAAAGCAAATGATAACTATTGATTTACAAAATCATCATATGTGTATGTATAACTTTATGGGTTATAGATTTGGGTTTATGAAGAAGCTAGCTCTTTGTAGGTGGTGTTTTTCAAGTCAACCAAACACAAGGTCTCAGTTTGAGAAGCTACTAGTAATAGGTAGTGGTCCTGGGTCTGGTGTGGTTTTGTAAATTATGGGCAAGGCTTTCCAAGGGAGTGGGTAAATGAGTCATAGGTTAGCTATACAATTCCTCAGTTTCAAGAAATAATTTACTAAAATAAAACACAATTAGTATCTAATCACTAATTATTCATTTTTCATAAATTAATAGTTTTAATAATACATTTAAAATGTTGGTTAAAGAAAGAGATGGCTTAATTGGCTATATCATGTATAATAAGTAGATGAGCTAAGGTTCTTCCGTCTAAAAGAGTCTATGGTTCATGCCATGATTTAGATTTTTCTTAATAAATTTATCTATTTAATGTGATAAAGCACAGGTAGAAAACCTTTTATTTTGTTTTTAGTAATGCCAAAATAATAATTAATATTATTATTTATTAGTGCCAAAAATCTTCACAGGATTTATCCAAGTTTGTTGTGGTTCTGATGATTTGAAGCTTCAGAGGCAGTATAGATAGCCTTCATTTTTAAGCCTCTACCTAGAAACGTAATGAGATTTTTAGCTCCCTGCCGACAAATCCTCTAAAGAAAGGCCATCAGATGTGTTTGCACCTCTTTTTTGTAGTAAGCAGTGAAAAGAGAAAGGCGGAGATCCTGGTTATGCTGGGCATCTCTCCTGGACACATGACTATCCTGGTCCAAACTGGATGCGTTTTTCCTCCCTGCCCATTCTCGTTCCTCAGGTTTCTGGTCTATGAAGGTTAGAGTGCTTCATGTTAGTTTGCTTAGAATTGCTTAAGATTATACTTAACTTCTCTAGTAGATTTTCTATTCACTCCCAAACCTACTTCTTAAAGAGTTTATGCCTTCCCCCACCTCAGAAACAAATTTAAAAATTCCCCCAAATGGCGTTTAAAAATGTCTATTGTATAAAATTTTTTAAATATAGAAAAATCCAATAAAGAAAAAATATGATCTGTAATTCCATCACCCTGAGTTACCTATTTGTCACTCTTCACATTTGGTGTATATTCTACTTATAGTGGATATGTATGTGTGTGTCTATTTAATTTGGACCAACCTATAATATGATTTTTGTTGTCTACCTTTCTCACTTAACAATATATTGTGAACATTTTCTTATGTCGATATGTGTTCCAAAATGTGATTTTTAAATGACTGTATGGTATTCCGTCAGAAAGATATAACATAATTTATCCAGCTCTTTCTGATTTGACGTTTTTATTGTTTATATTTTTTCTGTTACTGATAATGCCTTCATGACTATCCTTGTAGGTAATCTTTGAGTATATCCATGATTATCCCCCTTAATATAAATTCCCATCTGGGGAATTGCTGAATTAGAAGTTATGAACTTTTTTTTAAGGCTTTTGATGCATACTGCCAGTTTACTTTTAAGAAATGTATGAATTTTCACTTTCATTGCTTGAAAACTAAAGATTCTACATTATCTTTCATTTTTACATAGTTAGGCAAAGGTTTTAAAAATATTTGAACAAGTATTAAGAAGTAACAAAAATTGAATTTAGTTAGCAATTGGTCCATGTGATTCTATGAATAGGCAAGAATATTTAATAATAGATGCATGAACCTGGATAAAACATTCTTCCTAAATTTAGCAAGGACATCTATAAGTAGAAGAAAAATATTTGAAGATATCTGAGGAGACTGAATTAACAAGAAAATTATCAGACAAAATACTGAAGTGCAGTAAGAGACTATTGAATGTCAAGATAAGAAACAGCAGAATATTTATATGTATAATTATTCATTAAAATTTTAAATGTACTTTGATTAAAATGCAATGTAAAGGCTATGCTTCTGTTCCAGATCTACATTTCTATTTCCTCTACAAAATCATCTTGAGCTTGTAATTTTTTCCAATTCTTGACTTTATTGTTACAGATAAATAAATGCCTTTAAGTTTTTTCATCCACACCATTAAATCTATAGTGAAATAAACATATCTAGCTTAAGTTGATCTACCCTCAAAATCGCACTACACTTAAACAGGCACTAGGGAGTCATAGAGGGGAAAGACCTTTGAGTTCCACTTTGTTCTAAACTATTCAAGCAAATGCAGTGGAAGATGGTACCATTAGAATGATTATGCAAACTCTCTATAGGTCCCATCAGAGGTTTTCACTCTGGACTTATGAGATACATCTCTGCTCTTCTTCCCAAACTTCCATCGAAATTCTATTTTGAAATACATTTATCTTGCATTATTTTTATTTCTCAGATAATTAAAATATCTTTATTTCTTTCACTACTTCATTTGTAACATTTTAAAGTCCTACCAGCTGTTTTCCAAATATTTTATCATTATATATCATCTATTCTCTGCACTTTCTTTTTCCTTCCCTGCCAAGGACTTCAGAGCACACTAAACTGGATACCATCGGTCTTTTCCAAGGACTAAGTTATTTTTCATGTTTTTAAAAATGGATATACTTAGGAATGAACTCACGAAGAAGAAGAGAAAGAGGATGGGGAAGACAGAGAGGAAGAAGAAAAAAGTAAGCAAAGATAAGTAATATTAATATAAACTTTGCTCTTTACTCTATATACCCTAGTGTTATAAATGCTTTGCATTTGTCATTTAAAAAGAGGCTGAAATACCAATTTGAAAATATTGACTATGTTCCGATTTATCTATTACATGTCTAACTTATCAGGAGTTTAGCAGAAGGAAAAGAAAATATTTATAATAATTATGGGACCAACAGCCAAATTTATCCTATTGTTGATATGTTTATTAACTAATGCCCTTTCAGAAGAGAACCATAGTATAGTATATCCATTTATACATTCATTAAAATTTCAGATGTACTTTGATTAAATTGCTATGTAAATGTTCATAACTTATCTCTCACTCTTCATTCATTCATTTATTCATACACATATCCACTCACTCAATAAATATTTATTAAATACTTATGTGCCAGGCACATTCAAGTGAATAGGGATGGAAAGATGAGTTCTTGCTCTCAAGTGTTTTAATCTAGTAGGACAGCCAGAAACTCAGTTAAAAAATGTAATTACAATCCAGTGTGGTAAGAGTTAGAGATATGTCATGGTATTTTGAGACTACGAAGAGAACCTCTTAGTTGGCAAGGAATTGGATGAGAACATCACAGACTTTGAGGAGATGACCAACTAGAGAAGTGTGAAATAGAACTAATTTGCCAAGTCAAGAATAGGACACGGGGAGAGGACTAGGAAGTGAACACTAGGGAAAAGCAACAGTGTGAGAAATAACATGGTGGCAAGAAGCAGCAGATTGTATGGGAGGAAGTATAATCAGTTTGGTTTTGCTATATCTTGAGATTTGAGGTAGAATGTGTCTGAGATGAGACTGAAGAGTTAGACAGGATTCCGATCATGGAGAGATTTGTCTGTCCAATGAAGGAGGCCGAACTTTATCTTAAAGGACTTATAATAAGTGACATGTAGTGTTAATGATGGGAACTACGGCGGGTCTTAAGCAGGGAATTTGTTGGTCAGATTTGAATTTTGAAAAGAGTGTTTTGGAAAGAGTATATAAGATAGATTAAAGAGGTTCAGACTGAAGAGACCGAGGACAAGTAGAAAAAGTAGAAGAATAGTAGAAGTACGTGCCACAACTAGAAGGACACGCAACTAAAATATACAACTATGTACTGGGGGGATTTGGGGAGAAAAAAGCAGGAAAAAAAAAAGATTGGCAACAGTTGTTAGCTCAGGTGCCAATCTTTAAAAAAAAAAAAAGTAGAAGAAGCTAACAATAGGTGATCAAGAGTTGAATCAGGACAGTGTATTCCCAGAGGTGGAAATTAGGGGACAGATAGAAGATATTTATCAAGGAGGTAAAAATCCTCAGAACTTGTGTATTAATTCACTTAATGGGGTGAATCAACTCTCCAAAAATGGTGATAAATCCACTGGACACCAAGCAGAGGTAAGTGAGTAGAATCCACTTTGGGTGGGCATATAGTTAGCACACAGGGACAATTATAAGGAGCCAACAAGAACTTTGAAATAAGAATATAGTATTGAACTATCAAGTCAACTGATACTAGATCTGAGTCGAGATAAAACAAAGTCACTTTGAAAGGATAGGACAGCTCCCAGGTGAAAGTGAGTCGTTATTGACAGTATCAACACTTAAGAGACTCTAGCCACATGGTTTATATCAGGCTGATATATTACATTGGCTTTCTTTACTCTGATAGCACTCCTGCTTACTGATGAGAATTCCTTATGGATTTCTTGCTTGAAGCCCAGGGAACGATTATTCTTTTAAAGAGTTAGGGGGAGGAAGAGACTAGAGAGTGTGTCAGGAAGAGAGAGAATGGGCTCAATTTTGCCCATGTTAAATTTGAATCACCTGTTACATATCCAGATGTGAAGTAAACAATTGGAAAAAGAGTTCTGGAGCTTGGAAAGAAATTAGGGACAGAGATGAATATTTGGAAGCTGAAGTCATATGAATGGATAAAATTTCCTAAGAAAGGACATAGGTTGCAAACAGAAGTGGGACAATAGAATCTTGGGGAATTCCAACGATAGAGGAGGACCCAGCAGAAGATACTGAGAAAGAGTGGTCAGAGAAATAGAAATAGGATTATAATTTTTTATGCTTTCATTTTCCCATATTTCCTCACCTTAACTTCATACATGAAACTGTCTCTTGGTCAGAATCAATTTTATCCTTCTTTATAATATTTTGGGTAACTATTACCACAATTATAACATGTTATCATTATCAGTGTACTTTTCTTAAACTCCTTATCAGATAGTAAATTTCTTGATGGCACTGTCAAGAACTGTGAAGGTCTAAGATTTTACCTACTTGCAAGCTTACAAGTTAGCCTGCCACAGTTTCATGGACGCTGGCAGAAGCCTGGAGACTTCTGGATCAGAGATGAAGGATTTATTACTCTTAGCACATCAGGTAGCATAAACTTCGTGTTCACATCAGTTCTCTTTGTCCCCCAAGTCTCATGGGGGTGACTCAGAGTGGCCCAGGTGGATGCTGCACACACGGTATGTTTGTGTTATAGCTAAGAAACCCTGAGATCAGGGAACTAAATCTTTAACAAGCAAACTTGACCCAACTTTTCCCCAGAGGGAGACATTTTTATTATACTGGACCTTACTGAAACTGCCCTCTTATCCAAAGGGAGACGTTATCGCTACTTGTTAAGGTTCACTGTATAAACATCCTTGAAAAGATGATCCAGAACAAAAGCTACAAAGCTATCAATCCTCTGCTCACAAGATGTGCAGAAACACTAGGGACCCCTGGAGATTTGTCTCTCTATAGGCACATTTAATGTCTTATATACTTTTATGAACCCCTTGCATCTCCCAGGTTAGTGCCTTGCATATGACAGGTACTAATAAATGTTTGTTGAAATAATGATTTAAAAATAACATCAACAAGAAAGAGAGTTTAGAAGACTTTTCCCCAGATTTATAATAGGCTAGTATATAGATTGCTTTTAACCTCTGCTATATGCAGTTTAGATAAATAGTTCAGTTATAACTATAACCTCCTTGAGAACAGCAATGTGTATTAATCAATTTTTGCTTCCTAGAGTCTAAAACAGAGCCAAGAACATAATAATAGATAAACAAAGATTTGTTAAATAAAGTGAAACATGTGGAGGATCACACAGATCCAAATGATGCAGAATTATGAAGTAGGATTTTTGCCCTTCTCCCGCTCTTCTGCTACTCCTTGGTAACAACACTAACGGTTTTATACTCTCCAAACCATCTGAAGAAAGGAAGATGAAAACACCAATTCCTGCTAAATGCTAATGACTTGGTAGATTATTCCTATACAAAGCGTTTTTCACAAAAGTAGTCTCGATGTCAAGGATATGATGAAATAGGATTTCTCATATCTTGGTGGAAATGTAAATTGGTATGATCTTTATTTATGCATTTGACCTTTTTTTTTTTTTTTTTTTTGCTGAGGAAGATTCACCCAGAGCTAACATCTGTTATCAGTCTTCCTCTTTTCACTTGAGGAAGATTCGCCCTGAGCTAACATCTATGCCAGTCTTCCTCTATTTTGTATATGGATCACTGCCACAGCATGGCCATCGATGACTGGTGTAGGTCCATGCCCAGGAACGAAACCTGTGCCACTGAAGCAGAGCACATATGCATTTGGCTATTTTTCGTGAGGCTTTAAATACCTACCCAGCAATTCAATTTGGAGAAACTGCCCTAAATAAATTAAATTAACTCAGAAAAGAAGTTTTATGCACAAATATATTAAACTCAGAAATGTATTTGTAATAGTATAAAATTTGAAGATTCCTATTGAGTTTAAGAAGAAATTTTACCATGAAGTGGTGAATCTCTGTATAGACCACGGAAAGACATTGCCAAGTTTTCCTTTTTGGAGATCTTTAAGAACAAATTATCACCATCCCTAGACAATTTAAATATTAGTGTCCTGTGTCTTTCTCAACGTCTTTTCTATTTCACTTAGTCTAGGTTATATGACTCTCTTTAAGGAAACATAATAATGCTTTCAATTGCTTCTCATATTTATTTGGGGGATGATATTTTCGTACAATGATACTCCGGAAGGAAGGAATCAAACTTTCAATATTAAAATATTTTACATTTCTAATAGTGAGGCCAAGGTATTGACTTCAAAATTGTTTCAGAGTCTAGAAAGTGCTTTTAAATTTTTTTTTAATATACATTCATCCAATATTATTTGTATTTACTCAAAGACATCGAGGACAAATGGGATCTTATCAATTTATCTCCCATTATGCTTTCAAAAAAAGTATCACCAAGTCAGATAAAATCAGGAAGTGGGAGGCAGAGGACAGGAACACTTACTTAAGGCTTATTTCATGTCACAATATAAAATCCTGATGGAATCTTCTTCGCGCTTTCAGGATTTTGTGAAACTAAGTGTTGCCACTGGGCTTGCGTAATGTCTGAAAGCAAATCTCACATCTGGAATGAAGATGGCCGTAACTTGATAAAGCATTTGACCTTTATGTATTAGTCCTAATTCCATCCAGAAAAAGAGTTAATAGAGTTTTTTGTTAGTAAATCTCATTGATGCCGAGATAGACATTGTCCTGTTTAATTTGCTTTTATTTGAAGTATGCATTCTTGGGTCTCATTGATACACATGTGGGATTTGTTTCCCTTGATTTTCAGGGAAACTTCTTAGTGAGCAGTTTACACCGTCTTTCTCAGGATTAAAGAAACAGAAAAGTGCAGTTGGCCAATGTGGATTTTTCTGCTTTCTTTACATTTATATGGTCAACATATAAAATGAAAACTGACAAAGGAAATAGGATTACTATCTTCTGGGGTGCATCCATCTCAAGCTCCCCAGGAAGTAAAGGTGAGAATATCCTCTCTATTACCTTTCTGACTAGAGTGAGAGAGAAGGTAAAAGATGGGGTAAGAGAGAAAACCTGAAAATGGGAAAGTGGAAAGAGAAGTTAGAGGTAGAACAAATGAGACAGAGCTGTGGTTGCCTGAGGAAGAAGCCTACTGGAAATGACTGAGCTGTGGAAGTGGGAAAGAACTGTGTTACGGGGGTGGTGGGGATAGTAAAGGATAAGCAGAAAACCTCAAGGGAAAACAATGAGGGAGTGGGGTTATGAGGGAATGGGGAGAAAAGGAAGAGAGAAAGGAAAATCGTAAGATAAAGTCAAATTTGTGCTAATAAGTTTTATTTTTTCCTGGCATGGAAGTGGATACAGGAATGCAAAATTTCCCTTACTCCTGAGAAATGCATTATTGGTTTGAGAACCCCCATCAAATTTACTTCAATCATCTGTAATAAACGCCAGTGGGGATATTGCTTCAAACATATGTAGAAGCTAATTTAAGCCAACAAATACTGCATTTTAATTACTCAAGTACAAGCATTTCACATTTTTCCTTTGGTATCAAATGGAAACGTTTACTGGTCCAACAACATGGGCTACATTATGCACCACCAGACAATACTGAGAAAGATTGGGTTAGCATTTCACTGTAAAACAATGTTAAGAGTTTCCTAGATTGCTGTAAAAGTCATCTTAAAAACAGTCATTCTTCTAGCCTTTTTTTTTTTAACATGGTAAAATTCCAGAAATACAATTTATTTAGGGTTTGATAAAGTAGCATGTCAAACAGACACCATTTCAATAATATTTAGCTTAAGTAATCCTTTTGTATCCAGGTAATATTCTTACTCATCAATTTACATGTGCCTTTGTCTATCCATTGGTGCCCTAAAGAGATGCCACTCTACTGCCTTAAAATAGTTATTAAAAGCAAGCTTTTTCTAGTAGCTTAAGGATAGTGGCCTCACTCTTGTTTTTTTGCTTTGTTTTATGTTTTACCGTAGATTCAAGAAAGGAATGAAAAGTAGCCTGCAATGGATATGCTGAAGTTATTGTCATTAACTGTATTATTATAGCTAAGTACCTTACTCTATAAAGGCAGTGTAAAGTAACTTTAATTCTCAACACAAACAATTGATGACCATTTAAAGAAGTATGAGAGTTTGATTTGAACTACTTGCAAAGAATTGTTTGGTAGTAGATTTTGTTATATTTTAGATGACCCACATCCAGTGGTATTGAAATTCCACATTCGTCTCAGAAGAAAAACCTGTTTTACATGGGCTATGGGGAGAGAGCATCCTCTACCTTTCTCACTCATCTCCAAGTCTGAGTTGGATGCAGATTGGACTGGGGACTTGTAGGCTGTGGGTCAGAGAGCAGATTGGGTGGAAGCACAATCAATGGCAATGATCTCAAGGGAACTTGCCTGTGTTATGCCTTGAGTAGCGTGGGGTAAGATTAAAAGCAGGAGTTTAACCATTAGACGATGTGTCGGTAGTTGAAGTAGAAGATACCCACAATTGTCATTTACTCATCACAATCTGAAATCTCTTCCCTCCTAAGGTGACTTTTGGGCCTTCTTCTCTACCTCTTGGTTACCTATAGAGCTGCGTGTTCTGGCTAAGCCTCTCTCAAAAGGCTGGTGGCAGTGACTGGAAGAAGGAGGCAAAATATCCATGGAAGCTCCTGAGAAACCGGAAGAAGATTTGAGTTTTTTCAGATATATGGGTAGGAGTGAAATATATTAATATTTGTGTAAAACATAACATTAATATTTACATATTAATATTTGTGAAATATGTTAATATTTGTGTATATTAATAACTTCAAGGGTACCTTCACTGGTAAACCTGGGACCTTTGTGTTATTACGTGCGGTAGGGAGGAGAAAGATAGGAGAGGGGATTTGAAAGGAACAAAATATTAAATAATTGAACCAATGTTTTACTTAAAAAAATGTATTATGAAATGTTTCAAATACATAGAAAAGTGTGGAGAATAATATAATGACTACTTGTGTACCCACATCCCAGTTTAAACAAATATTAGTTTTTTGCTTTATTTGCTTAAGACGTATTTAAAGAAAAGAATATTAAAGATACAGACAAAGCCTCCCTCCCAGTCATGATTCCCAATCCTGTTTCTCTTATTCCCTCTTTCTCTTGTGCTAATTTACCCTGATTTTGGTTTTTGTTACCCCATGAATGTTCCCGTATTTTTATTACCTGTGTGTGTGCCCATAAGTAATATATGGTCCTTCTTTGCTTGTTTTTACCATTTATATAAACGAGACATTTATAAATATTCTGCAACTGACTTTTTTGGCCAAACATATATTTAAGATTTACCCATGCTGATCATTAATCTCTAATTTTCTTTCTAACGATTATATATTTCATTGCATGAACAGCCCAAAATTCTCCATTGATAGACCTTTCAGCTTGCTTCCAATTCTGTGGTGACCAATATTATTTCTGTCTCCTTAAGTTAAATGTATATTCTATCTAGAGTTTTGTCCTCATTTTAATTGCTAACATAGGTCAGTTGTCTTTTTCTCTTTAGTTCTTTATCTCTTTAGTTCTTAATAAATCTTGCTGGAGAGTTATGAATTCGCTAGCTGCAGTTGTTTTGAGAGAACCAGCCTTTTGTTTTGGCTCATCTACTTATTTTCTATTTTACTAATTTCTGATGTTTGCTTTATGTTTCACTCTCTTCAGGTTTACTCTGTTCTTTTTCTAATCTCTTAAGTTGATTTCTTGACTCATTTATCTTAAATCCTTTTTTTTTTATTGACTATATCTATAGGCTCTAAATTCCCCTCGAAGATGCACTTTGGCTCTACTTGGTTCTAAATATTTTGTAAATTCTATTGTGAATCTCTCTTTAACCGATGACTTATTAGGAATGTATTTAAAACTTTCTAGGGCTGGCCCTGTGGCGCAGCAGTTAACTGCACAAGTTTTGCTTCAGCGGCCCAGGGTTCACCGGTTCGGATCCCGGGTGCAGACATGGCACTGCTTGGTACGCCATGCTGTGGCAGGCGTCCCACATATAAAGTAGAGGAAGATGGGCATGGATGTTAGCTCAGGGCCAGTCTTCCTCAGCGAAAAGAGGAGGATTGGTGGCAGATGTTAGCTCAGGGCTAATCTTCCTCAAGAAAAAAAAAAGAAAGAAACAAAACAAACAAAGAAAAAAACCTTTCTAAACATCTGGAGTTTTTTTCAATTATTGATTTGTTACTTTGTTGCTTTGTAGTGAGAAAATGTGTTCAGTAGATAGTTCTTTAAAATTTATTGGACTCTGACTTATTTGTAATCAATTTATGTAAATGTTTCATGTATACTTGAAAATGTATATTTTCTATTTGTGCAATGCAGGGTGTCATATTCATTCATTTGTGCAAGCTTATTGATTTTATTGTGGAAATATTTTCTATCCTACTCTCTTTTGTTTGGTATGTCTTTCTGATAGATTTGTTAAAATTGCCTACTATGATCGTGGATCTGTCAATTTCTACCTGCAACTGCATTGGTTTTTTTGTTTTATCTTGTTAGCCTCATAAAAGTTTACGGTTGTCGTATCTTTTTGGTGGTTTGTTCCTTTTACTGTTATGTTGCCTATCTTTATCTCTATATGTCTTTCTCTCTATTTTCCCTGATATTTATATCCTACACGAGCTTTCTTTTGGGTAATATTTGGCTAATATATAATTTTCCATTATTTTTGTTCATATATTTCTTTGCTGTTATGTTTTAGGGCTGTCTCTTAAAAACAATGGATAGCTGGATTTTCAAAAAATACAATCTGGTCTGAGAAACAGGAGAGCTGTCTTATTGTGGAAGAGTGCCAGGTTTACTTAAGCCATTCCAATTTGTTTATTGCCTAAATCTCCTTTGTCTCTTTGGTATAAAATTTCTTAGTAAGAAATACAAGATGCCTGTGTCCAACAGTTCCAAGGAAACAGTGACTTAAGTTTACAGAGTAACATGTCAAGATGCACAAAGCAGGCAATAAATCCACCACTTAATTTGATTTTCTTGTGTGCCTGCGGAAATTAGGATAGAAATGATTCTTCAGGCTTGCTAAAAGAACAATTTAGTAAATTTTTCTTTTCTTTCTATTATTTTCCCCTTAACTTTTCGTAGAAAATAAATCTTGGGAAGAAATTTTACCCTAATCTGTGCAGATAGATGATTTCATACTCTTACTAAATTGTGAACTCTTCAAAGGCAGACAGCTTGTGCATGTTTGTATATCTAGAACATACAGTTGAAGCTCAAATGTTGACCTAGGGGGCCCGGCCCTGTGGCCAGTCATTAAGTTCACGCACTCTGCTTCGGCAGCCCAGGGTTTCGCTGGTTTGGATCCTGGGCACGGACATGGCACCACTCGTCAAGCCATGCTGAGGCGGCGTCCCACATGCTACAACTAGAAGGACCCGCAACTAAAACTACACAACCATGTACCAGGGGCCTTTGGGAGAAAAAGGAAAAATAAAATCTTT
The DNA here is from genome assembly GCF_041296235.1 of Equus asinus. NCBI lineage: Eukaryota > Metazoa > Chordata > Mammalia > Perissodactyla > Equidae > Equus > Equus asinus. Next base: position 40,851,771 of record NC_091796.1, on the reverse strand, counting down.
AAAAATAAAAAAAGAAGGGGCTGGCCCCATGCCTGAGTGGTTAAGTCTGTGTGCTCCGCTGCAGGCAGCCCAGTGTTTCATCTGTTCGAATCCTGGGCGTGGACATGGCACTGCTGTTGGAGCCACACTGAGGCGGCATCCCACATGCCACAACTAGAAGCACCCACAACTAAGAATATACAACTATGTACCGGGGGGCTTTGGGGAGAAAAAGGAAAAAAATAAAATCTTAAAAAAAAGTTGACCTGGACTGAAATCTTAATTTTGTGGAAGGAGGAAGGGGAAAAAACCCCCCCCAACAATAGAAATTTACAAGGTATATTTTTTCTTTCTGATGTAAATTATTGTGAAAAAATGGCAACAGTTCTAGAATTTCTATTGTACTTTATTACTGATCTGAGTTATGGCCTCAATGACCAATTTTACAAATATGCCCAAGTACTATAAAGTATTACTAATACTTTTCAAAACAGTAAGTGATAGATAATTTCAGAATAAAAGTACAAAGTATCCCCTCTATCAATCACTAAACTGTAAGCTCCTTGAAGGAAACACCATGTCTTCTCATTTTTGTGGCCTCTGGATGTTGTAACATTGCCTGACACATAGTAGCCTTTCAATGAATGTTGAATGAATAGATGGATGGATGTCATACAGACCAATCTTACATAACCTTACCTGAACTGAAAACTTTGCGAATTCGTATCATTTCTTTCCTTACCTTCAAATAGAGGTTGATATTCTACCGTTTCTGCAAAAGATTTCTGACATCCCAAAGAAAGAATTAGCCGTTCCTTTCTTTGTGTTGCCACTTTGTCCATTCTGCTAAGACAGCACTTCTTAAATCACATTGCAGGTGGCTGTTTACACATCTGTCCCTGATCCAGCTTATAGAGGATTGTTTCTTAATCACTTTTAAAATCTGTTCTGCAGTTGCTGCATGATATATAATAGAAGGCTCAGCAAATTTTTCTTGAGTTGGATTTTAAAAGAGTAAAAATGGAGTGCCAAGACTTGTTGAACATCTAGTATGTTTTAGGCTATGTGTAAGGAAACTTAAAGAAGTTTTCCCTTTGTTTCTCATAATAATCCTATTAAATGTATATTATTAATCCCTTTTAACGTATGAGAAGACTAAGGGCAGAGAGGTTAAGCCAGTTGTCCGAGGCCAAGCATTTGGGAAATGAAGAAGGTGGGACTAACCCACGTGCTACTTTCACCTAACCACTCTACCTAAGTTTACTCCCAGAACCAAACTGAACTCATAGTGAAATCCCTGCATGTTTCACTTCATCCCCAACAGCCTCTGAAAGCACATCATATTGAAAATAGGATATTACTTCTTTGTTACTGGAGTCTTTTTAGAATCCTGCTGTTTACCTCAGAATGTACCCCACTGTTTTAACTTGAGACATGTTCACCTCCAGGAATGAGTATTCCTCCTAGGATCCAAACACCTAGAAAGCAGGGATTATGCCTCATTAGAGTAAATGACCCCTCCATCAGTGTCCAGAGCATTCCTTGATGTGATCCTTGGGCTACAAATCTGCCCTCTAGATGCTTATAATCTGTGAGAGAATTGAAGGCACATTCAAGGCTGATAGTGAACATTGATGTACATGATGATGATAAAAAATATTCTTCACATATTTTGGCTTTGTAGCCAGACATACCTGCACTTCAATCTTTGTTCTAATTCTTTACTAGCTGAGTGAGCTGGGGCAGTTTACTTAATCTCCCCAGGCCACAGTTTCCTCAACTGTAAAACAAGGATAAAGATACTTGCCTTGGCGGTTAAATAAGATAATGCCCTCATAAATGAGCATTTTATAAATTGTAGCCACTGTTGTTATTATTACCCCCAGAAAAGCATGTTATCCAAAAACAATGAGTAAGTTAGATTTGTCTATATGGGTTAAATGTCTCTAGCTAATACCTATTTATTTAATACCACGTATTGGTCTCGGGACTACTCCCAAACCAATACAGAGACAAATGGATAGAAGAGTTCTCCAGGCAGAGGTTAATGCCCCAGACAGAGATTAAAGAGAACACAAATGTCATTTCCTTCTGTTCCTGTGCAGCAGTTTATAGGAGCATTAGAGTTGGATGTGACATAAATTTTATACAGATATTGTACATTAAATATACATACTATTACACCCCATCTAGAATTATAGCAACATCAATTATGAGCTTTACCTGTCAGTCACTATTACTGATGTTCTCTCTATAAACTAGCTCAAAAGTCCTGTGGTGATCTATTAGAGGTTTTCTGTATCCTTCCTCTGCCTCCTTCTGATCCTTTTAGGCTCTTATGAGCAAACTGTTGATCATGACTAAAAGCAGCTAAGTGCTTTCTTTCTTGGTTCTTAGCAGTTTCTCTGGAAGTCAGCAGACAATAATGCAGCCCTTAATACAGACTTAGACCAAATTTAGTGAGTGGGAGAAAGAGCATGATATAAAGTTAAGTAAACATGGCCTTTCAAGAAGACAAATGAAGACAAATATTTTCAAGGTAACCTTTAAGTCACGTGGCTGGGAATGTTTTCCTGTACAAATTTCCTTTATAAATTACTTCTGAACCTTTAGTCCTGTAGGAAAAAAGTACTGAAAGAAATGGAATGAGCTAGTTGATTAAATGACAGAAATAGAAATTTGTAAGTTACACATACCAGATATCAGCTTGTAAGGTGATAGGAAAATTCCCTAAATTCTAGGATAAAAATAAGAGTAAATTCTGAATTAGCCCCCTCACTGTTCATTGTAGAAGAAAGATCCCTTCAGTAGAGAAGAACCCTGTCTTTTGGGGGTTTCTTGTCAAATGGACTGCTTGGGCTGTGTTCTTGCCTTTTCTCCTGATGCTTATCCACTGTGACATCACAGTAACCATTGTAGTTTGGGTAAGTGCTAAAGAGACACATTAGTTCTCTCCCTGGATCAGAATGAACTGTTTTTCCCCCTGCCACCTAGTAAAATGTTATTGCTCAGTCTACCAATAATTTAACTTTGAGTGTAGAATTACACACTTAGGAACACAAAGGATATATCATAGCAGTGTTAATATTTTTGAAGTAAACATTAAATGGCTGATTTGTTTTATCAATAATATATATTAGGAAAAGAAAAATTACACTAAGTGCTCAATTGATAAATTTGTTTTACTGTTAAAAAAATATTTTAAATTTGCTTATTTAGCACTTGCATTTTCCCATAGAAACAAGATGCGGTTAAGGCGCTTGGCCCATAATATGTCTAATGGTCTAATGGATATATAACTTGCCCATCCTGGGGCTCACCACATTTGGATACAAATTACGGCAACTCCTATACCATGTTCTTGTCTTCAATTGCTCAGACAGGATATCACCTCCCTGAAGACACTTCCCCCAAAATTATTTCTGAAAGTCCTCAAGGTATCTTTTAAATGTGCCCACAAGATGTTGATATTGCTATTCTTATTATGTTCATGCATTTTAAGAGAAAAATCAAATAAGTATGCCAGCTTATTTTAATTACTTATGTTTTTGGCACGGGAGAAAGGAAATTCAGAAGTAAGATCAAAGAGGTTAAATAAAACTCTGTAGTCCTGATTTTGATAGGAAGTATCCATATGAACTTAAAAAATACATATTTTCTAACTCTGTCCTCTAGAAAGGCTGAGAAACAATGACAGTCACAGTAGCAGTCAACCTCCTTAGCACTCAGACTGTGGTCTCAAAACACCATTTCCCACAAGAAGGAACCATATCTCCTTGAAGAAATGAGTGATTACAGGTCTAGGACAGGAATTTTACAATATGAGCCTGGAACATCTTACCACGTCAGAAAGCAAGGAAGCAATCCAAGACTAATAGGGATGTGTCAGAAGGACTCAGGAGCCAACCTTGTAGGCTCTTACTGGCCAGTTCGAGCATCGGTATGTGAATTGGATCGAAATACATCAAATATATTCATGAACAAACTCATTGGTCAGCGTTAGAAGATGCCAGAGGGCTTATTTAATATTTTTTAAATTGGTAAATAAAGAGAAAAAAATCAAACATTATGCTGCCTATTTTTTAATATAAACTGTATCTTAGAGTAACCAAATAGTTGATGAAGTACAGTATCCCTTAATAGAAATATTCCAATTAGCCAATGAAGCCAATGAACAAGGACTTAAAATTTACTGCTCCTCTTCAGGCAGCTCTCTGACTCATTCTGGGCCCCGGGAACAACTCCTCCCTCTCTTCTTTTGGGTCAGAGTTTGTATTAGTTTTGCGGCATAGTTCTAGTATCCTTTGTAGTTTTCCTCCAACTTACCCACACCTTTGTGAATATTTCCTTATTAAACTCTCCTAGAATTATCCTAATTTGTGTGTGCCATCTGTTTCCTGCTTGGACTTTGACTGACACTGTAATTCATTTCATAATTGACCCAAGAAATCAGACCCTCAAAATATGATTCTGAGATTGGTTTCTCATATTGTTAAGGAATGCAGGAATAGACACTTTTCTGGGGGAGAAATAGGGTATAGGTAATCAATAGCATGTGATGCTTTGATGATTGTCAAATTATTACAGGTGGTAGCAGTGGATGGGGAGTAGTGGAAGACGGGAGTTGTAGGAGAGCAAATGGCTGTGGCGTGTTGTTACTATAGCAACAATAGTGATTATAAAGACTGTGGAGTCACTTGACTTTTTCCAGCTCGAGAGAGCACACAAGTAGGGAAAAAGAGAAGTTAGAAGCTTTTAAAATTCAGTGAAGCATATATATGGAGAATCAGAAACTTGTATGGCATCTTTAGAGCAGTCTCTTTCTTATTGTTGTATGGCAGATATTGCTAAGGACCAAGCCTAGGGTAAAGTTGTAATAAAGGCGCTGTTGGGTAAGAAACGAGACTTTGAAACAAAGAATATGGACATTTTAGCATCTTGGCTAGGTCTGAGAATTTGATCCTCAAAATTTTCCTGAAACTCCCAAATTGATGACAGTTCTTCTCAGCATTCTTTCATTGCTTCTAAGCCCATGATGAGAGTTCGATTCCAACACAACATGGAGGGAGAGGTAGAATGCTTGTTCAGAGAGGATACACTGAGAGAGTCACAAGAATTTTCTAATCAACAGAAGCTTGGGGAACATATACAGAAATGCTAGACCAGAGAGATGGATTCATTTTCCCAGGATTTGGGACTTAATATGTTTTGAGCATCTGGAAGTGGTATAATCATTGTCTAGGGTAGTTAATTAAAGTCTGGATTTAACCATACCCTATAGATAATGAGGGCAAAATGTCAGAACTTCCCTGGCATACTTTTGAGGAATGAGTAGTCCAAAGGCTCATGGAACTGGGAATGTTGGCATAGAGCTCATGAACCACTCCCTAACCATATCCCTTAGGTGAACCCAGAAAACATTGCCTTCATCACGGCATTATGAAATGTATTGTTCAGGAGAGTCATCATCTTTGAAGAGCTCTGTGGAGGCGGTTCTTAGTCCAGAAAAGATAGTGGGGGGTTACACAAATTTTCTGATATCACTGGGAATAATGGGATTCTGGGTTAGTAGAGGCCAGATGGTCAGGCTGAACTGTCAGAGGTGAGGTAGGCACAATTATCACCATACAATAAAGGGACAGAATAATATTTAGACTGTTTTGAACTTCAGGAATTTGTTACAATGGCTAATTGATCAGGGAGTGTCCTTAGAAATGAAATGAATAGGCAGACGCTGCTTGACAGATTTAGGCAGAAAATTCTAAGACCACTAGTCAGAGATCCACCTTGAGTCATTGTTGTAGGTCATTACAGACACCTACCAATTTCCTATACTTAAGATAGTTCATACACCCAGAACTAAGGTCTGAGAGGAGCTCAATTTCTTTTAAGAGAAGAACCCTGCTATGTGGCCACAGGTATATATCATGAATCTTCTCCCAATACTTACCCAGAGGGACTTGTTGCCGTGATGATAGAATTTGCACTCAAATTTTGTGGTAGGGAAGAAATTAAACCTTCAGACAAGAAATGGGAATATTTGGGCAGACATAGATGAACCTGAGAAATTTGAACTTGATCACTAGTCCCTGGAGACCCAAAATGCAAACATGATCCACCGATGAGATGGAAACTAATGAAATTTAAATGATAGATGGAGTTTTGGCTCAAATTTGTTTAATAAAGTGTCCAGTGGGACTGCAGACCCATCCTGTGGTTTCCCCCCACAATCTTAGAATATATAGCAGCAACAGATATACTAAATAAGTGACAGAAGCCCCACATTGATTCCCTGACCCGTGAAATGAGGGCTTTTATGTTAGCAATAGAGGAAGCCCCTGGAACAGACCTCTCAAGTTAGAAAACCCAAAGCAATATTATATCCTGAGAAAATTCCAGATATTCATGCCATCATAAAACACAAAAGATGCAGAGGCTGTGATTTTTACTGTATATCATATATGTCACTTGTTACCTGGGGCAAAAGCATGGTAGGCCAGGGAGAATGGCAGCAAATTATTATAAATTCAGTCACATAGTGGTACCTAGCATGGCCGTGGTCCCAGGTATGGTGTCTTTTTTTTTTTTTAAAGATTTTATTTTTTTCTTTTTCTCCCCAAAGACCCCCGATGCATAGTTGTATATTCTTCGTTGTGAGTCCCTTTAGGTGTGGCATGTGGGATGCTGCCTCAGCGTGGTTTGATGAGCAGTGCCATGTCTGCGCCCAGGATTCGAAGCAACGAAACACTGGGCTGCCTGCAGCGGAGCGCGCTAACCTAATCAATCGGCCATGAGGCCAGCCCCCCAGGTATGGTGTCTTTACTGAAGCAAATCAACAGATCCTCTGGCACCTCGCATGAAAATACCTTCCTTTCCATTTTCTTCAGTAGGTAAAATCAGAAACAGCTTTCATTTACAAAGTGGGGACAACAGTATGCCAGTACAATCTTGCTCCAGGAGGGTCACAAGTTGAGTGACACTGAGAGGTTGTTTGGTGTTCAGAATGTTTATTTGGGATCAACATCTATGGATGGGATAAGACATATGCTTGCCAAAGGGTGAGAGGGAAGCTCTGTGAAAGTTCAAAGGCCTATAATATCAGTGAAGTTGATAGCGAATCAGTGGTCTGAAGCATATTGAGATGTTCCTTCCGAAGTGAGAGAGAACTTGTTGTACCTTTTATCACTCAAGCTTTGCGGTCCTCTTTGGGTTTTTTAGGCAACATATACTACAATTAGGCATGCTGTACCAACCCATTTACTGAGTAACTCTTTTAGCTGATAGTTTTTAGTGGGACCTGAAATAGGAAAGAGCTTTGAAACAGTTCAGGCAGACTTGCCATGTGGACCCTGTGACCAGCAAAACCAATGGTCTGCTCTATCTGTCGGCGACAGATAGAGATGCTATATAGCATCTGGCAAGCCCCAATAGGAGAATCACAACAGATACCCTAGAGTTTTGGAATAAAGCTATGTCCTATTCTGCCAACTATTCATTAGAAAAGAAGGTTCTGACTGGCTGCTGGTCTTGGAACAGATTGAATTCTTGACCATAGGATATCCAAATTGCCAAACTTGTGCTTTCTGATTCACTGAACCATAAAATTGAATGTGCACAGTGCATCCCCTTATAAAATGGAAGTGGTATAGATCAGGGGTCAGCAAATTTTATCTATAAAGGGCCAGATAGTAAATACTTTAGGCTTTGCAGGCCATATTGTTTCTGTTGCAACTTTTGAACTTTGCTACTTTGGCTCAAAAGTGGCCATAAATGATATGTAAATGCATAGCTGTGGCTGCATTCCATTAAAACTTTATTTATTGACACTGAAATTTGAATTTTGTATCATTTTATGTGTCATGATATATTGTTCTTATTTTGACCTTTCCCAACCATTTAAAATGTAAAAACCATTCTTAGCTTGCAAAGCATGCAAGCTACGACACAGATGGCAGGCTGGATTGGCCCATGGGCTGTGGTTTGCCGACCCCTGGTATGTGTGAAATCAGACCCAAGGAGGTCCAGAAAGCACAACAAACTGCCCGAGCAGAGCCAGTGGGTCAGGCTCCCATGGTGCACATTCCTCCTGCTTTTCTTTCTCTCTTTCAGTCCTTTCTGTGATGCATTAACAAAAGAGAAAAAGATGTGGGCTTGGTTTGTGGATGGGTCTGCATGGTATGCTGACAACAGAAAGACGTGAAGGCTGCTGCATCACAATCCCACTGCCAGTGAGCTCAACTTTGAGCAGTACGTACGGTTGCCCACTCTGTGTGGGTAGAGAAATGGCCTGAGAAGTAGTTCTACATTCACTCAAGAGTAGCTGATAGTAGATTTTTACACTTGGGAACTTGGAAATAACCCTGTTGGAATATTGACTACCATGTGAAAGTGGGGAGAGGTATGTGATGGACTTCTTGGAATAGACAGAGTATGAAGATATTTGTGTCTCATGTAAATGTCCATCAGCGGCCATTCATAGTGAAAGAGGCTGTCAATAATCAGGTGGAAAAAATGGCTCATTCTGTCAATGTCAGTTAGTCTTTCTCCAGACACCCCAGTGCATGCTTACTAGGCTGTATTGGCAGGGATAGTGGCTGTGCATAGGCTTATCAACTTTGTCTAACGCTTGCCAGAGTTGATCTAGTACCATTTGCACAGTGGTGCAGTTTATCAGATTGTGGTTACTATACTTGTCCATTAATAGTTAAAAATAGACAAGGGGATAGCAAGGGATGCCAGAGTGGATCACTTGAGTGACAAACATATTTTTCTATGCCAAAATTATGTAGTAGCAACCCTATATCCTTATAATCATTATAGTCAATTATCTCTCCTAGTATGTTAACTCTTTTTGTGCCTACTGACCTACTGGCACAAAGATCCCAAAGTGACCAGGTGCGAGTGGTAGCTTTAAAGTTAATGGGACTCTTGACATGTACCCTATTGAAAGCACACCCCCTTTGAGAACGGGAACCTTGACACACAGAGCCTGTCTTAGTCTGATCATGCTGCTATAACAAAATGCCACAGACTGAGTGGCTTGTAAACAACAGAAATTTGTCCTATAGTTCTGGAGACTGGAAGTCCAAGATCACAGTGCCAGCATGCTTGAGTGAGGGATCTCTTCCAGATTGCAGACTTCTTGTTCTATCCTCACATGGCAGAAAATAGGCAAGGGACGTCTCTGGAGTCTCTTTTATAAGGGCATTTTTCTCATTCATGAGGCTTCTTCATGACCTCATCACCTCCCAAAGCCCCCACCCTCACATTCAGCATTAGGATGTGAACATCTGAATTTGGGGCGGGGGACACAAACATTCAGACCATAGCAGAGCCTAACGTTGCAGAGATGAGAAGCACAATTCTTCAAGTGAGTCATTAGGAGTAATGGTGGACAGGGCCACTCTTGTTTTTACTCCCTGGTTCTCTGACCCGTATATCCTATTGGGGAGATAGCATAATATAATGACATTGGTTTAAGGTACATAGTACGAACTGAAGAACGTCACATCCTCCTGAAAAAATGTTGTCTCTAAGCTGATGCCTTAGCCTCACCTTTAAGAGGCCACACTCATGTTTTATCAGGCTGGCAGGCTTTGGATAATGAGGTTATGTGCTAAGAGCAATGGAATCCATGGTCATGTGTTCACTGACCTACATCCTTTGCCGAAAAGTATCCCTTGATACGAAGTGATGTAAAACAGGACAGGACTGGAGAAATGGACATCTCAGCTCAGGCAAAGAGAGCAAATCTGCCCTTCCTCTGCTTTTTTGTTGTTTTTGCCCTCAATAGATTGTATGATGCCAAATCAACACTGGGGAGAGTCATCTGCTTTACTTAGTTCAGCAGTTTAGGTGCTAATCGCTTATGGAAACAAACTCACAGACACACCCAGAAATACTGTTTTACCAACTACCTGGGCATCCTTTAGTGTAGTCAAGTTGACACGTTAAGTTATCACACCAGGCCATCCAGAGTACTTAGAATTTCTTGCTCATCAGGTCTGGTTAACATGATATCAACAATACAGTGGCCCAATGGGATGTTCTCTGGAATGTTCAGATGATAAAGGGCAGGAGGGCTGTGGGACAAGACCATGAATATAATCTGTTGTTCATCCCAGTTAAATAGGAACCGCTTCTGCTTTCTAATGGATATTGAAAGGAACACACTTACTGATTTTATTCAATAAGAGAATCTGAGACGGAATTCTCCCCTGGGTAAGTGTGTGGTAGGCCACTGTTATCTGTCATGATCTACTGCTTTTCTCCACAGGCCAAACTGGTAAAGTAAATGGGAGTATAACCATTCGACTAATCTCTCCCATTCTCCCGGGGTTGTGTCATGATTTTTAGGTTACTCTCTTGGCAGAGGCTAGAGGATAAGTTGGAAGCAGGGACTGTCCCCTGATCTTTTTAGCCTCCTCATTTCACTGAATTGATAGGGGAGGAGGTTGTTATTGTCAGTGAGAGGAGGCCGCCAGGTGTCAAGTTGTCAATTAAGACAATGAGCCAAACTGAAAGTAACAGTTAAGCCTATATTCACTTACTGTGATACTATTAGCAAGAGGCTCAACAGGAAAGGATGACAGCTCCCCAGTGTTCCATGTTTTCCATGGAATGGCACAGGGCAAGGGTCAGAAGTATCAGTGCAGACAGGGGGCTGTGTCATTGCTGAGGGAGCTGGAACAAAAGGCTCCTGTAACAAAAGTCTCCTAGGGCCCTGGTGAAAAAGGGGACGGGGCTGAGAGTGGAAAAGTACTGCATACCAGGTCAGACTGGAGAAAGGTGTTCAGTGCCCCCTAATAAGGAGGTCTCGGAAGAGGCACCTGAACAGTGTCTTAGCCAAGACCTGTCCCAATAAAGAGGCTTCGGAATGGAGGCTCCTAGGCTAAGAGTACAGATATGCCTAAGAGCATGGCCAGCCCACGGGGGCGAGTCCTTGACTGTGACTTCCTCCAGAGACTGTAACACCCTGCTGTGCACCACGTCCTGTGTGGGGAGAGTAGTTATTCCACCCAGAGGCCTGCTACATAAAGTCTTTGCAGTTGCCTATAGTTGGCCTGAAAGATCAATATAGGATTTTGATCTGGAGCCAGACTCCTCTGTGATTGTACTGCCTGGATAATTGATTGCCAGGGAAAATTGGGTTGCTACTATTCCATGCCTCAGGAGGACTATGTCTGGAACCCAGAGGATTTACTTTTGGGTGGCGGGCATTCCTTTTTGCTTCATATTCTTTTCTCCAATAGTCTTCTCAATAGAAAAGTGACACAGCTTAATAAAGACAAGACCACTGAAAGCTTATGTCCTACAGAAAAGAAGGTTTGGGTCACCCTACCAGGTTAAGAAGCCCATCTGACTGAGGTGCTGGCAGAGAGTAGGGGGAACGTGAAATGGCTAGTAGAAGAAGACAGTTGCTATTACCAGCTTAGACCATCTAAACACTCACACACACACGCAAAGACACACACACACACACACACACACACACACAAAATAGCTGCAGTTACACTTATGCTATGTAACTGTTTTTCTCCCATTTCTCCCTGAAAAACACTGGTAGAGGCTAACATTTTAAGTTCAGATGGCAGTATGAAAGAATGGACTGCATCCCACTATAATTTAGTAGCTGATGAAACTCCATGTGTACTGTGGCTTGAGGACATAAATTTTTCGAAAGGATGAAGAAGAGACGCTGAGTGGCAAAAAAGGTATATTTTCTGAATATCTTCTATTTGTTCCTCTCCAGATCCACTTTCCATGCCTTTCCGCTCTAATCTTTGCTCCTGGAGGCAGTTCTGTATGGACTACATCAAAACCCTCCTGCCTTCTGGTTTCAGCTAATGAGACCAGGCAGGAGGCTGAGGGTGGGGGAGGGAGGAGAATGTGTTTTTCCAGCTTTTTTCCTGCAGATTTGCCTTAGGTTGGCTGTGACCCTTGACCCAAAGTCACTGCCCCTCTCAAGGTCACAGCTCCTCTCTTTTCCACAATACTCCCCTTTGGGTTTCCAGGAACTGCTCTCTCCTCTCATTCAGGCCCACGGATGGTAACAGCGACACTGTTACCAGTCTCTGGGGACTTGCTACCAGTTATATTTTCCTATATCCTGCCCTAGCTTTGTAAATAGTTCTTTTGCTAAACCTGCTTTGAATTATCCTAATTAGTGTGTGCCTTCTGTTTCATGTCGCAACTCTAATTTATAAAGCCCCTCCTTTTTAAAAATTATTCTGGGCCTGGTGTTCTCAAGTCTACAAACTTTGGAGTTATTCCCGAATAGTGACAAGTTCATAGTGAATATTCCAAGTTGATATCATTTATGACTATCGTGTTTCCTTTACTGAAATGCTTCCTGGCTCACTCCCTTTATTCAAGCTGTCATGTTACTCCAGGGGATGTTTCTGAGGGGCAAATTGTAGCAAGTCCCTTCTTCCCCTAAAATCTCTAATGACGCACTGTCACTTACAGAATGACATTTACATGTCTTGCCATGCTCTGTAAGGACAACTCTCCAGCCTATGCTGACGCTGCTTTCCCCTACCTGATCTGCCTTGCAGCCACCCTGAACTTAGAGCTCCCCCATCTGAGATTCTCGGCACAAAGAGCTGACTCTTCTCTCTTCTTTGCAAACTCTTTCTCCTCTTTCAAGACTCAGCTCCAGTGTCATCTCTGCTCTGCCACCTTCCTTCCAGCACTGCCAGCACACTCCTCCTTGTTCCCACACTATTAGTTAAATTTTATTTTAAAATTTAACACGTAGTTTTAAAACTGTTTGACTCCTCTCAATAGATTTAATAGTCTTTACGGGATAGACTATCCCTTTTGTCTAAAACATAATAAGTGTTTTGTAACTGTTGGTTTAAATACTTTAATATTTAAAAATGAACTATGAGTTCATTATCTGTGGTCTTCTTCCTTGGGCTTCAGAGCGTCTGGTCTTTTTCTAAATTATCCTTCTTTTGAAGTACAAGCTTCCTTTCTCCCCTCTGAGGCGGTTCATTTCCTCTGAGTTTCAGTTCTCACTTCTTTTCCCTACAGAAAATCTCCCTTATGAGAGGGAGCAAATCTTCCTCTGAATTTCCAGATTGTCATTATCTGCTAGAGACCTATAGTAACTTAATTATTCCTCTCATTCCAGCCAAACCCTCAAGAAATCTCTGAATAAATAAATTGCCAGGTTGGTGTTTTAAGCCACACGCTTATTTTAATATGCAACAAACTAATTAAAAATTAACTTTATCCAAATTCTAGAATATAAATAAGCTAAACAAGTAGAACTTTACATACCATTGCATATTTCCTATGATTTAAGCTGATCAGCTGCTTTTAAAACCTTAAAACTGAATAGGAAATAATAACTGACTTAGGCCAAAATAAAGTTAGGTAGTCAGTTTAATCTGGTAATCTCTTACGTTATAGCACATAATGTCCTTGCACAAACATCCACAAATCGGCTTAATTTTTAGCTCAGGTTTTAGTAGCCAAAGGAGCTACTAAATTTAAGGATTAAATGCTGCTCTGTGGCTCCAGACCGTGCCCTGACTCTAAACAGAAATTGCAAAAATTATGAGATGTGTGTTTGGATGCAAAGAGAATGAGTGTATTTTCTGTCTCTCTTTTTCACACTAAGACATAAACAGGATCAAAAAAAGCAATAGGTATCGTGTATAAGAGCTCTTTTGAAAAATTACTTTTCACTATTCTCTTTGAACAAGTTTCTGAGTAAGTTCCTTGTATTTCCATGGACAAGATTAGGAAAGAAGCCAAACAGATGATTCATTATATGTGATTTAGAGTTTGTAGGCTTCTCCATAAGATTAATTTGGCTTTTAGTCTAAATACCTAATGCAAGGCAAAGCTAAATAAGGAAATGTACTTACATTAGCATCTTTTCTCTTGTTTCCATGTGATTTGGAAAAAGTGAAGGAGACAATTACTTGCTGGAATTCAGGGGGAAAAATGTCAATTTAACTCAGTGCAATCATTCAACATGAATTCTGTATTGAGAGAACAACGTATCCTTCTCTACCATTCTATTCCAAGTAATATTTAATTGCTTTCTGAACCTCTTCCAACTTCAATTAGTGTTAATTCAGTGTGTAACTAAATGCATTACCCTAAAATAATTAGGAATGGTACAGGGTCCTCCATAACATATGTGATTTGTATTAGCAGCCTTGGTTCTCAAGGGTCTTAAACAGGGAAATAGACACAGGACCTATTTTCTCAATATGATCTGTTCTCAACCACACACACACACACACACACACACACACACGAGAACTTAATTAGCAATAGTTCCCTTTTGTCAATTGTGGGACACAGGCTTATTGGTTATGGTTGTGTAGAATATGGTCCAAATGCTTTGGCATGACATATTAGGCCTTCCATGATCTGACTTCTACTTTGTCTCCAGTCTTGTGTCCCACACTCCAATTCCACTAATATGACGTTTGGGGTTTTTTTTACCTCTCTGTTTTTGTTTTTGTCATGCTCGCTCCTAACTGAAGTGCCCTCCTAACTGAGCCACACCTACTCAACATTTTTAGGCTCCTATCAAGTGTTAGTGTGCTGGATATTCATCATTTACTCCTCTAGTTCTACTCCTCACTCTTTCCCTCCCAACTCTGTGCCCCATGGGCTGATGTTGAAGGTTTCCTTCATCACCATGGTCCCTGAGCTCTGGCTTGCAATTGACCTTGGTCAGTGGGAGGCACCAAGAGAAGATTGGAGGGCACGAGGAGGAGGAGGTCTGGGTATTTGTTCTTTCCACTTCTGCATGCTTTCATCCCTGCTGGACTGTGGTTTGGCAGTGGCTTTACTCCACCAGCCAACGCTGTAGCTCCCACAGCTTACAGCTCTCGCTTGATACTGGAAACAAATCTTCCCATCCCTTCCGGCCTGTGGGTGTTAACTTCTTCCCACAGTGTTCATCCTTGGACCTTCATCATCCCTGTTGTTTCCTTTAATGCTGCCCACACCTCTGTAAATAGTCCTTCCAGTAAACCTTTGACTCTCTCTCTTGCTGGGACACTGACTAATACAGTTAGCCTCTTTTTGTCATTGCCTCCTGAAATAGGATTCAAGTTTTGTGCTCTCACTGAACCCCTTGAGGACTTATATCATACAACCTGGCATACTTGACTGCATCATTTTCTTAAAAGTTTATCTCCTTCTAGGGGTTGGCCCCATGGCCTAGTGGTTAAATTCAGTGTGCTCCACTTTAGGGGCTGGTGTTCAGTTCCTGGGCGTGGACCTCTACCACTTGTTGGTGGCCATGCTGTGGTGGTGACCTGCAAACAAAATAGAGGAAGATTGGCACAGATGTTTGCTTAGGGCACATCTCCCTCAGCAAAAAAAAAAAAAAAAAAAAAAAAAAAGTTTATTTCCTTTTAAAGTCAGAGAGATCCCTCTCTGTATCACTGGGGTGGAGCAGAGTGCCTGGCACGTATTTGGTCCTCAGTAAATATTTTTTGAATAAATTGATGAATATCATGAATGGTTGTGATTGTTATTAACAATGACATGTTTTTCGAACTTTTTTAATCAGTAGTTTTCTTACACACATTATTTTGTGTAACATTCACAATAATTCTACAAGGTGATATTAGCATGTTCCTTTTAAAGATGAGTAGACTGAAACCTAGAGAGCATAAATAATTGATCTAAGTCACAGTAAATGAAAGAGTAAAGCTAGATCTTTTTTTTTATTCCAAAGCCTGTGCCTTTAACCGTTATGCTATAAAGCCTGAATAACGATGGGTTTCCACAGAAACCCACAGCGTTTAGCCAAAGTATTAGAGACATTTTTGAGTAGTTTCCTGATATTTTCTGGGATGCCCCAATCCCTATCCTGACCCTTGCTCAGGGACAAACATCAGAGTGTTAACTACATTAACATGATTGTTCAGACAACTGAAATCTAAATTTTGTGGTATTATATGTGAATTTTGAAAGACTCAATAGAAGAAGCTCCATACAAATTATACATTTGACTTCAGATTTGTCAAACTAATTTTTAAATTTTTACTTGGAAATGCATGATTCCTTTGCTATGGTGAGTGGGGCAAAGTCGTGTCCATCAAGGCCTTGGAGGGATCAGGGGAACAGTCATAATCCAGTTGGAACAGATTTCAGTCATGGAATCACAGTATAAAAGCACACATCTTAGGTCCATGCCAGGATCTACCAAGACATCCATGCACTTAAAAGGGCTACTCCTTCACCACTTGATTGTTGACATGTGGTTTGTAGAGTTTAGATGATATACTAATCTGTTACTATTTAAATAAAAATTCTTGAGACTTATTGTGGGCCAGCTTTGCACCTGGTTTGTGTCCCATAATGTTTGTACTCCCCACCAAATGAATCATCCTAATGTTTAAAGTGACAAGGACAGAAAAGTGTCATGGATACCTAATTAAGGGATCCTTTCCAGAGCAGATTTTTTATCTTTATTTTATTTTTTTGAGGAAGATTAGCCCTGAGCTAACATCTGTTGCCAATCCTCCTCTTTTTGCTGAGGAAGACTGGCCCTGAGCTAACATCCATACCCATCTTCCTCTACTTTATATGTGGGATGCCTGCCACAGCATGGCGTGCCAAGTGGTGCATAGGTTTGCACCCAGGATCCAAACTGATTAACCCCGGGCTGCTGAAGTAGAACGTGGTAATGCTGCACCACTGGGCCGGCCTCCAGTGCAGATTTTTAAAGAAAGAAAACAAAGAAAAATTAAACACATTTCCTACATTTCAGGACTTTTTTTGAATGTCCTGTTTATGACAAAGAAGGCCTTCATTTAGGAATGAATGGAATTATCATGATATAATCATTCTAAATACAGCTGTTTGCTCTTCAAAATGTGAGGCAATTGGACGTTTTCATTCATTTGTCCAATAAATATTTATTGAGCATCTACTACAGGCTAGCTGTTCCTAATGCTTGGGAATCATCAATGCCCAAATCAACGATCCCTACCCTTGTGGATCTTGTGCATTTTCATGAAAATGTGTTCCGTATATTTCTGGACAACTGAAGGGGGAAGTTTTCAGAATCACAGCTTACTCTAACTTTTAGTCTCTATTTCTAAAGAACTTAAAAGAGCATGGAAGAAATTCATTCAAAATAGCTTAATATTTCTAGCTAACACATAATGTATACACGTTGTTAGGCATACTTTACATATATCAACTAACCTAATCTTCATAAAAACTCTATGGCACTGCTTTCCTTCCCTCTTTATAGATGAGGAAACTGAGGCAGGGGAGAGGGTAAAAAAGCTTGCCCAACATCATACAATTTTGCCTTTAGCAGAATTGGGACTCAAACTCAGGTCTTTCATCCTCATTGTCTCTGTTCTAACCCCCACGTGATTCTGTTTTGCTGTAATTGATCGTCAGCCAAAGGCGCAAAGAAGTTTTGATATGAATACAGATTTATAAATTCATCCAGTAAAATATCTTGCTAATTTCAGGAATATCCTCTGAGGGATCAGAGTTTGCCACCCCAAAACGTGTCTCTCTGGCATGATTACTTTTGGGAACAGAGGACCTGGGCAGAAACTTTGACCTTCCTCCTAACTGCCTAAAAGAATTTAAGATAAAAGGCCTGTCTCAGGAAGGAGCTATCCCCATAGATAACTCTAGGTGTGCTAGACAGGAAGGCACCAGCAAGGCCATTTTTAACAAAGTTCTCTCTCCGGTCTCATCGTCTACAGATGGCCCAGCAAACCTTCATCAAACATTGGCTTTTCCACTTTCTTGTAAATTGCCTTCCTCCCCTTAGAAGTCCCAAACCACTACCCCCAATACCTTCCTTTGTCCTTAGCTGAAGATGGTATTTAAGACGGTGGCTTTGGCCATTTTGGGGAGTTACTCAGTTTTCCTGGGTTTCTCCCATGTATACACATTATTAAACTTTGTTTGATTTTCTTCTGTTATTCTGTCT
Source organism: Equus asinus (assembly GCF_041296235.1). Lineage (NCBI taxonomy): Eukaryota > Metazoa > Chordata > Mammalia > Perissodactyla > Equidae > Equus > Equus asinus. Next base: position 40,833,845 of record NC_091796.1, on the reverse strand, counting down.
CGTGTCAATTTAATTCTGAGACCGTCACAAGAGCTTAGAGGGTAGAGGAATAGTTCTTCCTTCTCTACAACCCCGAGTAAAGTACTTCCAGGAGGAAGTAACTCACTGCTCCTAAAACAGCCTGAGTAGGAATACGTTTCTGTGTAACTTATTCTCTCAGGTCCTGGTTCTGTCTTGAAAACTCTATAGAAAATTATCATTCCTCCTTCATATGACAAACCCCTTTAACTATTGGTGGAGAGCCGTCATTGTCCTCCCCCTGCCCCCTACCCCAACTCTTATAATGATTTCCTCTTTTTTTAGGTTAAACATCTTCTTATTCCACAATTATCTAGAAGTAAAAAAATAAAATAAACTGAATGGTGAAAACTTTAGGTCATTCCTTTCAAAGTCATTTCAAGTGCCGCATTAAAGAAAGAAAAAAAGCAATCCACAACCACAACAATAAATGAGGTATGCGATTTAATTCTGGATATTACAGGGCAGCTTAATGAAGCAGAGACGAGGATTTCTGGAGAAGAAGAGATTAAAGTCTGGAAAAGAAGTATACCTCTCTGGGGATTCAGAAACAAACTACTTTAAAAGGTCAAGGAACCTGGAAACAAAGTTCATAAAGGTAACATTTGGACTCCTGAAGTAACTTAAGGTGAGCAAATTGAGCTGAGAATGGAAGTATTAAAATGAAATGTTGCTGTAAGAAATCACTTAGACTGAAAAAATAATTTTCATACTGAGAAGCCAAGGACTCATTATTAGGGAAGTTGTAACAGAACTGGATCTGGTTTGTGTTTCCGACCCTCCAGAGAGTAGTTACTTTGATAAAGTAAGAGGTGTGAAAACACATTAAAAAGTTAAAAATAACTATACAACAATTTTGTTTTTGTTTCATGTAAAATTTTAATTTAGGTGGAGTAAAAATTATCTTTTGCAGCGCATAACAAGACTAATGAAATATTAAAGTCTTTTATTTCAAACACACTTTAATTAGGGTTTGAAAGTTACTTGGTTAAACCAGAAATTATGGATTAAAATGAGACCTATCTGTGCATGTAAATATTTTTCAAATATTAAAAAAGAAACCCTTGGGGCCTGGCTCCGTGGCTGAGTGGTTAAGTTCCTGGACTCTGCTTTGGCAGCCCAGGGTTTCCCCAGTTCGGATCCTGGGCACAGACATGGCATCTCTTGTTAGGCCGTGTTGAGGTGGCGTCCCACATACCACAACTAGAGGGACCCACAACTGAAATATACAAGTATGTACTGGGGGGATTTGGGGAGAAAAAGCAGAAAAAAAAAGAAAAGAAACCCTCAATAGCGCAAGATACCCCCAGGAGGGGCCGGCAGTGGCGCAGTGGTTAAGTTTGCACGTTCCAATTTGGCAGCCCTGGGTTCGCTGGTTTGGATCCTGGGTGCAGACATGGCATCGCTTGGCAAGCCATGCTGTGGCAGGCGTCCCACATATAAAGTAGAGGAAGATGGGCATGGATGTTAGCTCAGGGCCGGTCTTCCTCAGCAAAAAGAGGAGGATTGGCAGCAGATGTTAGCTCAGGGCTAATCTTCCTCAAAAAAAACCCCAAGAAACCCCCAGGAGAAGATGAGATGATCTAATGGCCATTTTGTTCTTCCAGACCTAATCTCAAAAAGTATGTTGTCGCTGAAATAGAGTAGGGCTCCATATAATAAGGTTTTAATCTTTGGTTAGCTATTTTAAAAATGATTAAAATTTAATAAATAATTACTATACCGGATCACTCATTCATTAGTCTAGAGATAAGTAGGGGAATGAAGATAATCTCTTCAGGTCCAATTTGTTTTCCTACAATGTGTATTTCTGAAATGAGAACTAGCAAAATGAGCTTATAGGGGATGAGTAAATAGGTGAATGGTGTCAGTAAAATGCAGAGGTCTCCACGGTTTCGGGATTCTCTGAGCACATTAACGCTTTGTACTCTCAATCAACAGCAGCTGAACATAAAGAGGCTTGAAAGTAGCAAACCATAGGGGAACCTAATTTTTCAATTTGACATCAAGTTTTCCTCTTGCTTATTTGACTATGCCCTCTGTCTTGGAAATACTTTTTGAGAATGATTCTTTCTGATCATTGTGCAATTTGCCCTTGTCTCTACAACTTATAGAAGGCTCAACCTTTCCTTATGCCCATGTCCATCAAACTACTATCCCTTTTTCTTAAGATAATGTCTTATATATTCTGTAGCATTATTTTGCTTATTAAAAATTTAGCATGTCTTTTCAACTGTGTAATGTTTTTAAACGATTGTTATTGATCCCATTAGTTCTCTGACTACCAAGTTTTGAGTTTTTGCTCCTAATTCCATTTTTCCAATACACCTTGGTATATTTAGTGCAGTTTTAGAGGATGTGAGGTTTTTCAAGAAATGCCCGTTCCTTCTAACATTATATGTCCATGAATCTACAACCCTCTTCAGATTATGTTTGCTATGTATACAGTAAATCTTCTTGAGAAGTCTCAAGTACACAGTAAAAAAGACAAATTTGGCCATAAAAATAGAATTTAAGAGCAAATGCAAACCAAATTATCAGAGTGTAAACATATGAGTGCTTTGATATGGAGAGAATCATTATTTTGATATCCATATCCATAGTATAAATAGTATTTGGTTGATAAATGTATTGAAGATATAATTAACTATTTAAGGTTTGTATAACTTCATAACCTAAATTGGAAAGAGTGTGTTCATTTATTTCAAATTAATCATGGTATGTACCAGCAGGAAATCAAAAAAAAAATTTTAATTAAGTTTGTAATGGAGGTTGTGGTAGTTTACAACCTTGTGAAATTTCAGTTGTACATTATTATTTGTCAGTCATATTATAGGTGCACCACTTCACCCTTTGTGCCCACCTCCCACCCCCCTTCTCTCTGGTAACCACTAACCTATTCTCTTTGTCCATGTGTTTGTTTATCTTCCACATATGAATGGAATCATACAGAGTTTGTCTTTCTCTATCTGGCTGATTTTGCTTAAAACAATACCCTCAAAGTCCATCCATGTTATTGTGAATGGGATCATTTTATCCTTTTTTATGGCTGAGTAGTACTCCATTATATGTATATATACCATATCTTCTTTATCCAGTCATCAGTTCTTGGGCACTTGGGTTGCCTCTATGTCTTGGCTATTGTGAATAATGCTGCAATGAACATAGGGTTGCATGAGTCTCTTTGAATTGCTGATTTCAAGTTCTTTGGATAAATACCCAGTAGTGGGATGGCTGGGTCATATGGTATTTCTATTTTTAACTTTTTGAGAAATCTCCATACTGTTTTCCATGGTGGCTGCAACAGTTTGTATTCCTGCCAGCAGTGTATGAGGGTTCCTTTTTCTCCACAACCTTTCCAAAATTTGTTATTTTTTACCTGGGCTATTTTAGCCATTCTAGTGGGTATAAGGTGATATCTTAGAGTGGTTTTGATTTACATTTCCCTGATGATCAGTGATGTTGAGCATCTTTTCATGTGCCTATTGACCATCCGTACATCCTTTTTGGAGAAATGTCTGTTCATATCCCCTGCCCATTTTTTGATTGGTTTGTTTGATTTTTTGCTGTTGAGTTGTGTGAGTTCTTTATATATTATGGAGATTAACCCTTTGTTGGATATACGGTTTTTAAATATTTTTTCCCAATTTGTGGGTTGTATTTTTGTTTCATTCCTGCTTTCCCTTGCTTTGTAGAAGCTCTTTAGTCTGATAAAGTCCCATTCGTTTATTTTTTCTATTGTTTCTCATGTCTGAGAAGACACGGTGTCCAAAAATATCCTTTTAAGAGTGATGCCTATATTTTCTTCCAGAAGTCTTATGGTTTCAAGTCTTACCCTTAAGTCTTTGATCCATTTTGAGTTCATTTTTGTGAATGGCATAAAAGAATGGTCTATTTTTCATTCTTTTACTTGTGGCTGGCCAGTTTTCCCAACACTATTTGTTGAAAAGACTTTCTGTTCTCCATTATATGCCCTCAGCTCCTTTGTTGAAGATTAGCTGTCCGTAGATGTGTGGTTTTATTTCTGGGCTTTCAGTTCTGTTCCACTGATCTGTGTACCTGTTTTCATACCAGTACCGTGCTGTTTTGATTATGATAGCTTTGTAGTATATTTTGAAGTCAGGGATTGTGAAGCCTCCAGCTTTGTTCTTTTTTCTCAGGATTGCTTTAGCAATTCCGGATCTTTTGTTGCCCCATATGAATTTTAGGATTCTTTGTTCTATTTCCATGAAGACTGTCATTGGGGGGCTGGCCCCGTGGCCGAGTGGTTAAACGCACTCCGCTGCAGGCAGCCCAGTGTTTCGTTGGTTCGAATCCTAGGCACGGACATGGCACTGTTCATCAAACCATGCTGAGGCAGCATCCCACATGCCACAACTAGAAGGACCCACAACAAAGAATATACAACTACGTACCGGGGGGCTTTGGGGAGAAAAAGGAAAAAAAAATAAAAATCTTTAAAGAATGTCATTGGGATTCTGATTGGGATTGCATTAAATCTGTAGATTGCTTTAGGTAGTAAGGACATTTTAACTATGTTTATTCTTCCAATCCATGTGCATGGAATATCTTTCCATCTCTTTATGTTGTCATCAATTTCTTTCAGGAAAGTCTTGTAGTTTTCATTGTATAGGTCTTTCACTTCCTTGGTTAAATTTATTCTGAGATATTTTATTCTTTTTGTTGCAATTGTGGATGGGATTGTGTTCTTGAGTTCTCTTTCTGTTAGTTCGTTATTAGAGTATAGAAATGCTACTGATTTAAGGAAATTTTTTTTTAAGATACATATACACTTACTAAAGAATTAAATGATGGTAATGTATTTAATAGGACAACTGGATTTATAGTTCTTGGCTATCTTTTACTTTTTAATGGAAAAATACTAATTTTTTTTCAAGTAAGAGTGGGCAAGATCAACAATTTTGAGAAAACATATGTATTTAGTAATAGGTAATTTAAGACATTTTGAGTTCTTAGAAAAGAACATAAAGGTTATAGTTAAAATAAATCTGTAGGCTTTATGATACCATGAATGAATGCATTAATAAAATGTAATTAATTATTTCACAATTAACTTCCTTAAGCCTGTTTCCTCATGTGTAAAATGAAGATAATGGTAACAGCCACCTAAAGCATCGTTGGGAGGATTAAGTGAGATACTACTGCGCATGCAAAGCACTTAACACAGGGGCAGGTCCATAGTAAATCTTCATTAAATGTTGGCAATTATTCTAACTGGCAATTAAAAATCCCATTGTTTAGAACAGAGATGCATGAACCAGCTCCAGCATTTTAATATTTGAGTCATATAATATACATTTTTTGTTACTGCAGGGGTCACTCTTGAGTTTTCTCCCTGAAAATGATGACTATTATAAAAGGTAAAATCAACAACAATGTGCCAAGTACTCTCTCTAGGTAAGACAATGGGTTAAGTGTTAAGGTGGATACAACGTAAGACAATAGCTGTATAAGCAAAAGTTTACAATCCAATCTGTCAAAGAAGACACAGGAAAGTGATGGTTTAGGTTTCCTGCAATGTAAGAGTTACCTCTATGATACTTCAACTCACAGAAGTTTTGACCTTTTCCCCACAGAAAAATTAACCCTCTTTTAAGAAAAGACTCTTTAACAAGTTTAGTTTAAGCATATTGTATATAAATAATTTACATACTACAGAGGCCTCTAAATCTTAATGATCAAGGCTTAGATGAGAAGATAGAAGAAAGTTTAGAAGATATGGTCTGTCATTACAATCTATTAAATGACAAAAGGCATAAAAATGGGCCCAGGCAAACAAAATTTGATAGATGTTCTGATTATCTTTCACCTGCATTATTGCAAAATTCTATGAGTTAGTCTTAATAATTTTAATCTCTTCTGACTCCAATTCATCTTATATACAGCTTCTTAGAATAGGTGGTTTTCTTCTTTACAAGAACATTAAGCAACTTTCTGGTTAGAATCGTATCATGTTTTAGGTCTTTAGGTTTATGATCACGGCCCTTGATTAAATGGTGAGCTATCCCTACATCTCACCTATCTTTCTCTGTATTTGACACTGCCTTCTTTGTGGTTGGTTGGAAGGATAAAGTGGGTTGATGAAAAATGGAGAATGTGACAAACTCTTCCCCATGGAGGGCTGGGAGGGTGAAATGGTTGATGGAAAATGTAGTTATGACAATGCCACCAACATGGAGGTTTGGTGGACAGTGGAGATTATGACACTCTTTCCTTGGGTGGGTGGGAGGGTGAGGGGATTTGAAGGAAACTGGAGATTATGACCATGCCTCTCCCCACATAGCCAGGGAGTGGCAGTAGTGGAGAGATTGTGGTGACTTGACCCCACAAGGCCCTGAGAGGGGTCTATAGTGGATCGTATTGAAATGCTTGGAATGTATACTATTGGGAGAGCAGGGAGGAGGGCTGTGTGCACTGAGTCTTGAAAGATCAGCAAGAGTTTTTACTGGGTCAGACATGGAAATACCAAGGAGAACCCCATCTACGCCCTGGCATGATTGGCCCTTGAAGCTGCCCATCTTCTGCCTTTTGGCCAGTCCCATCTGAACCCCAGGGCCCTCACCTCAACTGCTCCAGTGCTGCCCAGTGACCCCAATCTCTTTCTAGGGTACACCCACACCAGCAGCATCTAGAGACCACCTACCAATCCTTGATGTCTCCCCACCTACTGCCTAGCTGTGGTCGAGGCAACTGGGGCAGAGTTCAGACCCCTCGTGGTTCTCTTGGGTCCGCATCTCCTCAGACTGTGCCCACAGGCTGTCTCACTCGGAAACTTCTTCCTTGCTATGCCATCTTCCCTATCAGTCCTCAGTCATCTCTGCCCACCTCAAACTTTCAGCATCTACCCTAATTGCCCCACACGCAGCCTCCCCTAATTACCTATGAGGTAAGCAAGGTGCAAGGACACTGGAGGATACAAAGGGAATGGGATATGACTGACCTACCATGGCCTATATCTCATCAGGATAAATACAAATTTTAGTAGTTAGAAAGTGGAATTGGCACGAGAAATATTTAGATTATTCTGGGGATGAAATGGATCAGCTTGGGTGCCTTCAGCTTCATGTCACAGAATTTCCGGCCCAAAGTGGCTTCAGCACAGGTGGCTTTGATCTCACCAAGAAGGAGTCCAGAGTCGGGAGGCTCCAGGCTTGGTGAATGCTCCTGTCAGCAGGGGCAGCCTTTCATCAGCTCCTCTGGGATTCTCTTTACCTCTTTGCTCATGGGCTCATTTTGGCTGCTACAGCTGCTAATATCACATACTCACCCCACCAGGTCAAAGGCAGAGAGTGATGACTGATTCATGCCATCTGCCTTTCTCTAGTTAGAGAGAGAAAACTTTCCCAAACACCACCTGCCTCCTACAGAGGCATCTGCTCAGGCCCTATTGGCCTGAACTGGGTCAAACACCCTCTTCACCCCAAATCACTCCTAGCAAAGAAGAAGGAGAAGAGGATGATTGATTTCCTCCAGTCATAATTCATCCCTTGGGAATGGGCCTCCTTTCTCTGAGCCCACTGCATCAGGAGACCAGAACAAGCTACATTTATTAGTATTACCGTTACTCAATGTAGAAGAAACAAATGACTGCTGGGGAAAATACCAACAATGTTTCAGAAATAAGAACATGAAGGGCAGTTCAGTCCACACCCTCACCTTCTCATCAAAGGAGAGATTTTCCCACCAACTGGGAAGGACACAGCTTCAGGGAAAAGCCAGTCCCTTCACAGAAACGGGAACGGTTGACAGAATGGGAACCAGACAACAGGGTTCAAGCCAGCCCTCTTTGAGAGTGAAGGGAGGTGCCCCACCGTCACAGGACGCCGGCACAACAGGCATCACCAGTGGTTGGGCACAGAGGATGTGCGGTCGCCCTGGCCGGAAAGGGCACTATGACCTCCTCGACTGGCCGCATGTGCTCTGCGGAGCCTACTGTCCTGGAAGCCACACGAAGAAGATGCTCAGGGAAGCAGGGGTGGTCAGGTGTCAGCGCCCCTGAGAGGCCAGGACGGCTGGCGCAGGGTGAGGTGGTCCTGCCGGTCCCTTTGCGTCCCTGTTGCTGGCCCTGTGTGTCGCCCCTAGGTTCTGCATGGCGGGCCCCTGCAGAGGACCGCCCTCTGTGACCGGCCTTCAGGCCGCAGGTGCAGGGAGCAGAAGCACATGGCGGTTATGTCCCCCTGGGGCACCCCGAGCCCCCAGCCTTGGCGGGCTGGCGCTGGAGGAGGCAGGGGCCACTTGCGCCCAGAGCCCCTAGGATCTGCTGGCGCCCGCACCTCGGGCGTGCTGGGCAGGCGGCCTGGGGGCCGCAGACCCGGCCGAGGCTGGAGGGGATGCTGTCCCTTCCGACGCCCCCGCGGGCGGGCCTGGACTGCGCGGCTCCCTCCCAGGTTCGGTAATGAAAGCGCAGGACGAAGACGGGTGGAACGGCGGGTTGATTTCTCACCTTTGATGGTGGACAGCTAGCTATTTTAACTAGTGTCCTTTATTTAAATACACTAAATTTCCCCCGCGTGTCATCAACTCTGCTCCTAAGTGTCGTCAACCAGGTGATCATTTAGGGAACCTCTTGGGTGACGTGACCATTCACGCCCTCGGCTGGCCTCTGGTGGGGTCCGTGTGCCGGCTGCGGCTGCGGGAGGAGGGCAGCTTCTCGCCGTGGCGGGGGTGCCGCTGCTGCCTCGGAGCCCCTGTGTGCCCAGCTGATCTCTGGGCAGCGCTGACAGCCAGTGAGAGTCTCACATTACGAGCCAGGTCAGCCCGGGACACTTATCACCCCTCCAGTTCCCATCCCCAATCAGAGCCAGCCGGGACCCTGCGGGGAGCTCCAGAACCATCAGCATCCGTATGGCCGGGGACGCAGGCGGCCCAGGACCCGGACATCCCGCCCTCACAGCGGTCAGGGGTGGGGCTGGAGGAAATCACAGGACATAGAATTCAGAGATGGAGTGTGGTGACAGCTGCTGACCTGTCCACCAAGCAAGCCACCAGGCAAGACCCTCCAGCAGCAAAAAGATTACAACTCATTGAAGGCTCGGATGATGGTTAGCATTTTTTAGCAAAAAAGTGTTTTTAAATTAAGGTATGCACATTTTTTTTTTAAGACATAGGCTATTGAACACTTAATAGTTTACAGTATAGTGTAAACATAACCTTTTATGTACTGGGAAGCCAAAAAATTTGTATGACTCCCTTTACTGTGATATTTGCTTCCATCTGGAAGCAAACCCACAATAACTCTGAGGTGTGCCTGTACTTGAATAAATCTAAGCTCAGTGCCACTTCCCACTAAATTAAAAAAAAAAAGCTATACAAAAGAAAGGAAAGAAAGAATGGAAGGGAGGAAGGAAGGAGAGAAGGAAGGAAAAAGAATCTCAGCAGTCACACAGCGAAGCCCCATGAAGAAGGGACATGACACTCCTTGCTGTTAGGAAATGACAATAGGTCCAGAGGCCAAGAGCAGCTCTTAAGATCCAGCAGCAAGTCCAACAGTTTGCTGTGTGTGTGACTTGCTCGTCCACCCCTGCTGCTTCTTCATTCTCTGGTACGAGATGATATCTTTCGTCTCTGCCCCCTATCTGATGGTTTCCGCTTTCTTTCTCTGTCTTTGTTTCGTATGCATCTTCACTACCGAACTATTCAAATATGTGAATCTCTCTGTAGTTTCACATTCAAACACCCAAGAAAGAGGATCAGGCAAAATCAGTAAATCACCGTTGAGTAGAGATAGACCTCAACTGAAGCTCGTTAAAAAGTAAGGGACAGAGGCTGACCTGGTGGCGTAGTGGTTAAGTTCACATGCTCCACTTTGGTGTCCCAGGATTCACAGGTTCGGATCCCAGGTGTGGACCTACACACTGCTCATCAAGTCATGCTGTGGCAGCATCCCACATACAAAAAAAGAGGAAGATTGGCACAGCTGATAGCTCAGTGACAATCTTCGTCAAGCAAAAGAGGAAGATTGGCAACAGATGTTAGCTAAGGGCCAATCTTCCTCACCTCCCCTCCCCCCAAAAACATAAAGGGCAGACAAGCATAAAATCAAGGAGGTGATGCCAACTAGTATAAATCAGAGAGACCTATGTGTAAGGAACTTCATTTTTAAAAAATAAACTTTTAATTTTAGAACACTTTTAAATTTACAGAAAAATTGCAAAGATGGTACAGAGAGTTCCCATGTACCCCTCACCCAGTTTCCTATTAGCATCTTAGATTAGTATGGTATATTTGTTGCAATTAATGAACCAATACTGGTACATTATTATTTAACTAAAGTCCATACCTTATTCAGAGTTCCCTAATTTTTGCCGAATGTTCTTTTCTTGTTGCAACATCCCATTCCAGGATACCACATACATTTAGTTGTCGTGTCTCCTTAAACTCTGAGGCTGTGACAATTTGTCAGACTTTTCTTGCATTTAATGGCCTCAACAATTTTGCGGAGTACTGGACAGGTATTTTGTAGACTGTCCTCAATTAGGGATTGTATCATGTTTTTCTGGTGATTGGGTTGGTATACGTGTTTTTTTTTTTTGAGGAAGATTAGCCCTGAGCTAACTGCTGCCAATCCTCCTCTTTTTGCTGAGGAAGACTGGCCCTGAGCTAACATCTGTGCCCATCTTCCTCTACTTTATACATGGGACGCCTACCACAGCATGGCGTGCTGAGCGGTGCCATGTCCGCATCTGGGATCCGAACCGGCGAACCCTGGGCTGCTGAGAAGTGGAACGTGTGAACTTAACCGCTGCGCCACCAGGCCGGCCCAGGGGTATGTGTTTTTGAGAGGAAGACCACAAACATAAAGTGTCATTTTCACCACATCATATCAAGTCTACAAACTACCAACGTGAATTATTGCTCTTGATGCTGACCTTGAGCATCTGGCTGAGGTAGTGTTTGTCAGGTTTCTCCACTGTGAAATTACTTTGTTTTTTATCCCTTTCTGTACTGTACTCTTTGGAAGGATGTCACTATGCGTTGCCAACACTTAAGGAGTGGGGAATTACACTCCATGTCTTTGAGGCTAGAGAATCTATTTGGGATTCTTCTACACAGGAGATTTGTATCTTCTCTCCCATTTCCACCAGACAGGGTTACCCAGAGAAATAGAATCACTACGATATATATATTACAGAAATTGGCTCATGCACCAGAAAGAAACCATTTTTTCATAGAAATAGTAGAATAAAGATTTTTGCTGTGGTTTTCAGGGGTAGAACAACAGCAAATTTATGGGAGGTAGAACCTCTCTTTCCTTCTCAAGTTCTTTTTTTAATATAAAGATGAAAGCCATGATTCTTATCAGAAGCAGTTTCACAGTTTTGTACTGATTTAATTTTTGGATTCCAAAATGAAGCTTGAAGCCCCTCCACATCCTCTGGTTCTGCCCTACCCAAAGGAAGGTGTTCGTCCTGGAACACTCACTTGTTGCCTACTCTGGCTGAAAAGTAGGCTCCAGCCCTCGTATCTTCCAGAACAACCTAATTTGTAAATAACAAAATGGCAGAAGCATCCTGAATAAGAGCATTTGGACAAACCTATTGCAGGTATCGAGATCATGTTTAGACAAACCAAAGATATGTATACTGGTGAAACATTTGTGGTCTTGGTCTGTTTGAAAGCTACAATTTAACAGAGGAGTCTGTTTCCATTATTTAAAAGGATATTTATATGTGGTTTTTAAAATGCTGCATTTCCAACCTTGTAACTAGGGGCCCAAGTGGAAAAACTAGTTTGACAATCTTCACTTGACCTCTGTAATATAGAATGTCTCCTCTTTATTGTATGACTTAGTTCTTTTTATTTCTTTGCAATCCATGTATGGCCCATCTCCTTTCTCCTGTTACAGTTCTTGCTTTTTAATTAGGCCACTGCATGCTAATGCACAGCTGATTGTAGGGGAATATTTTAAGTTTTATTTTAACTGCAGTAAAATAGTCTTGTGCTAAATATTTGCAAAGGTCAAAATTTTTACATGTAAAAGGCACTTCTATGGAGAATGAAAGGATATATTGAGCAACTTTTCATATACCTGGCACTTGGCAGGGACTTGATAAATGTGTGTCAAGTGATTGAAACAGTGAATATATGTTGAAGTTCTCTTAAAATAATGTTGCCAGCTAATTTGGTTAAACATTTATTGTGTGCATTCTTTGTGCCAGGGACGGTGTAAGGGATAAAAGATGAATAGGATGCATTTGTCCTTAAACACCTGAGAGTCTCGAAGAGGAGACCTGCTTGTTCTAAGCAGATATTCATATAACATAACAGTAAGAATGATAGTGGCATACATAAATACTCTGAGAACAAAAGTTGGGGGTTATCTAACCCACATTTGGGAGGTCAGGGATAGTTTAAAAAATGAATTAATCCTAATGTGAGAAACAACGGAATTCATGTCAATTCATGAAGAGCATGGGGAGGGTGAGGGCAGTGTAGACACAGAGAAAGCAAGAGGAAAGGCACAGAGGGGTAAGCAGAAGAAGCACCCATGAGAAGGGAGGACTGGGAAAGGAGAACCTGGAGATAGGAGGGCCAGTGAGGATGCTTGAGGGACTAAAATCCATTTCATTGGTCCAGGGTGGAAATGTAGGGGTAATGGCAGGAAAGGGACAGACAGGACTTACTTTCTTCTCTGCTATTCTTCTCCCTTGAGAGGGACCTCAACACCTGCAGTTGACCTTATGGCTGGCTGGTAGGTCTATTGGGATTGTGGAAGAAGGGGCAATATTCAAAGGAAGTGTTAGTGATACGCTGGAACCCCTGGGAGCAGGGGCCATTTTTCTCATCTATGTATTACACCCCCATGTAGAAGTTATAGTTAAATCAAGATCAAAGATCCCACTGGAATGCTCCTCTTCTGTGGGGAGAGCTCCCTCACTGGATGGCTTTCCTTTTGGATTGTCTTCCTCTGGTGGTTTCTCTTTGCCATTGCCTGCCATCAGTCTGGTAATTCTCTCATCATTCTGGTACAGCAAGGAGCACTTGGGCAGAAACATCTCTCCTAAATGTAGCAATCTGGGTGGAGTCTAGGGAAAAAGGGGTGGAATAATCTGTTTAAACTTGCTTTTAATCTGGGCCTAAATATAGGTGGACAGACTGATTTTCCAATATAGTTTGCCCAAGATCACCAAGGAAGAGAGTCAATGGGTATTTGGGACCTAGCTAGTAATGACATACGTATAACAAAACCTTATTTTCTCCCACTATGTTCCAGATACTCTCAAAAGAACCAAAGCAAAATTTCTCTCCTTTCCTTGTAGAGGGATTATCCAGGTCTTTGTTCATTAGGGGAGCCAGAAAGAGGGTAGGAGAGTTCATGCAGTTTGCATGGTGACAAGCCCTTAGGAATGGCCATGTGATTATGTGACTGAAGTGAAGGGGGAGTAAAGTCGTCGGAGCTGAGGAGGTCAAGAAGCTATATCAAATTAGGATGTTGGATGGGTTCCCATGAAGAGGAGCTAGGGTAGAGATGAAATCTGAATTCCAATCACCAGAGTTCCCAATAAGTTTGTTAGAATAATCTGGGGAGAGTGCTGAGAAAGGTTAAAGTGTAGTGAAACCAAAGTCTGAACTTTAAAAGAAGTTTTCCTTGTTGTTGAGTGAATGTGGGAGAATCATATTTGGAAGTAGCTGGTATACATTTGTTTGCTTACTTACTATGTCTAATGAGAATATACTGCATCCTACATGTCTCAGTTTGCTAGGGCTATTGTAATGCAGTACCACAAACTGAGTGGCTTAAACAAAGAAACTTATTGTCTCACGGTTATGGAGGCTTGATGTCCAAGATCAGGGTGTCAGGAGGGTTGATTCCTTCTGAGGGCTGTGAGGAAGAACCTGTACCATTCCTCTCCCTTAGCTTCTAGGAGTTTGCTGGCAATCGTGGGCATTCCTGGCTTGTAGAAGCATCACTCTGATCTCTGCCTTGATCTTTGCACAGTGTTCTCTGTGTGTCCAAATTTCCTCCTTTTATAGGGACACCAGTCATATTGCATTAGTGCTCACCCTAATGACTTCATCTTTACTTAACTAATTGCATCTGCAGTGGCTCTATTTTCTGATAAGGTCACATTCTGATGTACTGGGGATTAGGACTCCGATATATCATTTTGGGGTGACACAGTTCAATCATAAAAGCATATTGATTTTGAAAATCTTGATTTTATTTTACGTATTTAAACACAACTATGACAGCAAAAATATTGTTATTGGCAGTTGTTAGAACTAATGATATATTTTTTTTCAGAGACATGACCAGTAAATTCACATTATTTAAAAACCTACTTGCAGGCTTGACTAGCATCATTCATCCAAATTCCACCCACCCACCCAGCTATGCCTGCATCACATGTATTTTGCCCATCTACTATGTAAGCTTGGGATAAATAAGATATGGGTCATGTTCCTAAGAAATTCACAATTGCAAAGAAGAAACAGATAAGTAAAGAGTCACAGAATACCTTGTGATAAGTGCTGTTATAGGCTTTGTTTCTTCATTGATACTTTAAGAAACTAGTAAAATCTGCAGTGTGAAACTTAAAGATGGAAGTTGTGGCACGATTAGAACAGGGGCTATGGAGGCATTTATATAAGCTGATTCAAATTCTGTATAAGTACATTTTCCTCTGTGTTATTTTAAAACTGGAGAGTCTGTTAAAAGAGAATATTCATTGTGCCTGAATGTGTGGCTATTTTGTTGAGCCAAGATAATTTGGATTTAGATATAAAGATTATAAGCTCTCATGAATGTATGTATACCCAGGATTTCTCAACCTTGGCACTATTGACACTTTGAACTGGAAACTTTTTTTTAATTCTAGGGTGCTGTCCTGTGCATTTGTAGGATATTTTAGCAGCATCCCTTCTACTAGATGCCAGTGGTATCCGCCTCAACCCCCATTTGTGACAACTGGACAACATTGCTGCAGTTGAGAACCACTAACGTATGCTTGAATGTCATGGCCCATTACATCTTTTCTGATTAAATGTGTGCAATCTTGATCTGGTTTCCTGGTCAATCTCATCTTTCACTTAAATTGAAGCTGGTAAATCTACTTTAGTTGTTTGTTAGTTTTTTGGAGAGGGGGATGTGGGAAGTTAACATTTGTACTCTCAGAGCTTAAAAAATTATACCAGTACCTAGCAACTTGGGCTAGTAACTTTATCTAAGCTCTCTAAATATCTGTGTGATGGACTCACATTTTAATACAGGGAATGGAAGCAATGAAGGAAATCAAGAAAGGAAGAAGACAAATTAGACCAGAATGGTTTCACTGCTCATCATCTTAACTTTAGGGACAAATGTTGCAGCTTGTAGGGGATGAATGAATTGGGGAAGAAGAGCTCAGTCCTTTGGCCAGTGCCTCCCCAGGGACCATTTTCCTTCTCCCTGCACCACTGCTAATGTTCTATCAGCTTCATCTTGAGGTCTCAGAGAGATGCTCTGGTATTCCCCAGGCCTCAGATCACTCCTGCTTCTCCCCATGTTTTACTATGGTCAGAGATATGAACATTAGGTTATAGACCCACCCCAATCCCACTTGTGCATTCCCATAAAGATGCTAGGCATCTCTAACTTTCAGAATTGAGATCTAGCTTGACTATCAGAACTTGACTGATTTGCTGACAACAGCCCTGGCGCAAACAGATTTCAACAGCAGTTATTTTACTGAGCTGAACTTTCTTAACATATCAGATCATTACTCTTAAGTACAAATACACAGTCTTAGTGAAGTAACGGGGCATAGCCTGCATTGGATTTTGATAGTTCTGGCATTTGGTCCAGCAGTAGCTTGACCCTGAGTTAATTAGTCTCACAATTCCTGCTGGCTGTTTAATCAAAATACTGCAACTTTCAACTTCATCAGTAATTTAGTTCATTTGTCTTTATTATGATTCCATGATTATTTCTGGTTGGAAGACTAGTATTTTTGATAATTGTAATATTAGTGATGAATGGCAATAATAATGTCTGTGTAAAGGATATGCATTAGTATATCTACAATAACATCATAGGCTTTAAAAATAAATTTCTTTGAAGGAAAGAAGATGGCAAATGTCCCCCTAACACTTAAACTATCATTCCTGTGTCTTGATAATTTAGATTACCATCAATGGTAAGAAAATATTCAATCCAAGAGAAGAAAACACAATATCTTCCCCAAAATAATTTTAATATTTTTGAAAATTGTACAAATAACTTTACAAGAAGTATAGAATTTTTGCAAAGACACTCCTCCAATATGCTTCCTTAACAAATCAGTCATGCTTTTGTCCCCGTCTTGTTTGCATGCATAACCAATTTTATATAGTTGCAATTACAGTGTAGATTCAATTTTGTATTCTGCTTTTTTCACTTAGCATTATTCTTCCATAATAATTTAAAGAGAGTTTTATTTACGGTTATTTCAAATGTAGAGAATATAATTTTCTAAACTGTACTTAAGTGTTCAATTTAAATATTTTAATGGCCAACCCAAATCATCAAATGTATTCTAGATAAGAGTGCATTATATTTAATGCTTAACATTGTAGGAAGCAACTTGCATATACATTAGATTAAAGTCAAATGCTATATGCAAGTGGAAATGAGAATGTTAAAGGCTGGTTGTCTTTATGTATTTGGAAATTTCTCTACAGTCAGATGTACTTCCAGAATTGGTTAGTCTGACTGCTAAATTTTCATGCCCTGAACTAATTCACCCAGTTGTAAAATTGTACCTTTCTGCAGATGACTTAACATGTGCACCTCATTTATACTTGAACTTGCTGTGATTCAGACAGCATTATCCTAAATGATGTTAAGAAATTGTTCATTTTCTGTGTCAGCGAAAAATGAGGAAAGGCCAACTACATTTCGCCTGAAGAGAGTCATGTCAGAACTGACATCTTGGCAGATACAAAAATGCAAGTAAGATATTTTAACAGGGCATACTAAAACTAATGAACTGAGGACCAATATATGTTTCTACATTGTATTAAAGTGGCATCTACTGAATTTACAAATGTTAAAAGACATGCTTTATTAGTTGCTGTAGGAGTCCTGTTTCATTTTAGTTTATCAGTTAAAAAATAAATTTTCTTTCCTTTTGGGCAATTTTTAACTCTCGTTTTACAATGTGGCTTGAGAAGATGGACTTTAAAAATTAATTGTTCTAATATAAAATATTAAAAAGATAAATGACTATTTACCTGTCTCTATATATTTATTAAATAAATTTAAAATTCTTTTAAACAATGTTTAGCTTGACAAAGTAAATAACCTAGTGAGGTCTTTCATAGGTAATGTTGTGCTTTAATTTAAAAAGCTAATATGATATTTGGATATTATTAAATTATGGGGTTATTTGCAGGAGCTGGGAAGACGATTTCTATTTGATTCCTTGTCTATTAGGCCTGTATTAACATATGATGTCCAATTTTAATTTCTATATTTTCAGAGTGATTTTTTTTCTTACCCAGAGAATTTAGGGAAGAGCAATAGAATTGATGAAAGGGATACCAATTGGAAAATTAAATCTGATTGGGTTGTTTTTCCTGGAGAAGAAACTAAGATGTTTATGTATTACGTTACATATTACATACTATGTCTTACTCTTTTCAGGTGTATTGGTTATTATAATGGTCAACAGAGCAATTTCAATTAGTCATCTCAATTTTAATTAGAACAGAAGTTTTCAAAATGTGGTCCCCAGACCAGCAGCATCACCAGCACCTGGGTATCTGGGAGAAAAGCAAATTCTCAGGGCCCACCCCCAACCTATCATATCAGAAGTTACAGATGGAGCCCAGCAATTGGTTTTAACCAAACTTCCAAGTGATTCTGATACACACTGAAGTTTGAGAGCTAATGTTCTAGGAGTAGTTTAGGAGAAAGAACGGATATTAAAAATAGGAATAAATTAAAAATAAAAGAAAGAGTTAATGAGCTTGCTTTGACCTCAGAAGAACCTTTCTAAGTATGGTGGTTGCATTGTACCAGTATATTAAAGAAAGTTTTAGTATTTCTAATTGTGTAGATAGTTGGAAGAGAAACCAAGAATTGCTTTATCGAGCCAGACTCATTGTGTAGTAAAACAAGACGGCTCTGTGCTCTGTATTTAGTCATGTGTGCAGACAGACAGATTCATTCTTGAGGCTGTCTCAAGCGGAAGGGGCCCATCTCCCAAACAGCTTAATTAACTTCATCATTACTTTATTGAAACATTAAAAAATTTGCATATCACTTTGTATGTTCTTCTTTACTCCCTCCCTTAAGATGCCCCCAAGGATCTGTATAATTTCCATCCACTTGTTTTGGACGAATAAATAGTATTCAGTCTGGAATTGTACAGTGAATCAGTTCTTTAAATTCCTCTCCTCTTTTTGATCCTGTAAAATAACATTTAGAAGAGCTTTGAAAATGAAAGACACTTAACTGTAAACTGAAAATGTGAGAAACGTTGTTAACCTCTTTTTCTCTCAATTTCCTTAAAGCTTGGGAAGGTCCTGCCAAAGAGGAGAAGGGAGATGACTATTCCTCCCCCAGCTTCCCCGGGGCACCTGGGTTCACTCTTGGAGAAGGTTTTAAGTGTTAACTGCAACTCCATTTAGGTTCTTGGTAATTGGACGATGGGCAGAGCAGGGCAAGCGTTAGGCACTTCCATCCTATATCTGGGGCTACTGGTTGTAAACTCCTGGAGGACGAGAGCCACATGTTTCCTCTCTCTATTTGCAATATCTTGGCATCCAGCCTGAAGCACTGCAGCCAGGAACTCAGCGACGTATTCCCTGCGAAAGAGTTCAGTAGGGCTTGAGGGGAGTCAGGAAAGGTCTACTCTGTCCAAGCTACTCACATTTACAGCCTGCTCCCCAGCCCTGATTCTCCTCCCTGCTTTATTTTTTCCCCACAGGAGTGATCACTTTCTAGCATTCCTTATCATTAATTTATTTATATTTCCCTTTGTCTACGATAGGGAGAGAGAGATTTTTGTTCCATCAGTTCACTGCCGTGTCTTCCCCAAAGACCACATAAAACTGTGGACAGAGGAACAAAGGAGACAGTCAATAAATAGTAATTGAATGAATGAGTGAATAATTGCTCTCACAACATTCATTCCAGAACTACTCATTGTGTTGTACACCTAAAAGGAATATAATGTTATTATGTCAATTATCTCTCAATAATAATCATAAAAAGAACTGTTCGCTGAGCACTATTTTCTGTGCCTAGTGCTAAGGTAGATATTGAACAATAGCCTTCACCCTCGTTTTCAGAGTTCTCAGAGTTAGTAGTAGTGTCAACCCTACCCATTCTAGGTCCTATTGCATTTTACTCACCTGTAGGGTCAATGTGTCTATTACTGTTGTAGTTCTCTTATGTAACAAAGCAGTCCCCAGCAAAGATGAGAACAGTGCTTCTCAAAAGTGTGGTCCCCAGACCATCAGCATGAGCATCACCTGGAAAGTTGTTAGAACTACACCTCAGGTCCCGTCCTAGAACAGCAAAATCAGAAGATATGGGGGTGGGACCCAACAATCTGTAGTTTAACAAGCCTTCCAGGTGATTCCAATACGTTCTCGAGTTTGAGAACAACTGTGATAGAGGACCGAATTCTAAAGCTATCAGGTGAGTACTTTTGACAAAGAAATTGCAAGCTACTGATATCCTGGTAATTCAACTGTTCAATTCATTTTATGTGGCAAATAGCATTTCTTATAATGAGGTATCAAGAACAGGAAAAGAATAAAATGTATTTGAATTAGTTTCTTATGCTGTTGTATCAAATTACCACAAATTTAGTGGCTTAAAACAACACAAATTTATTATCTTACAGTTCAGGAGGTCAAGGCTCTGAAACATGCTTCACTGGGCTAAAATCAAGATGTTGGCAGAGTTGGTTCCTTCAGGAGGCTTGAGGGAGCCCTGACCTTTCCAGGTTAAAGAGGATGTCTGCATTCTTTGGATTGAAACTTTCCTCCGTTTTTAAAGCCAGTAGTTCTCTGACTCTGATCCTCTTGCCTTCCTATTTCACTTAAGAAGACCCTCGTAACTACATTCGGCCCACCCAGTTAATCTAGGATAATCTCCCCATTGCAATATCCTTAATGTAATCACATCTGCAAAGTCTCTTGCTATATATGGTACCATATTCACAAGTTCTGGGATTAGGACATGGACATCTTGGGGGACCATTATTCTGCCCATCACAGTGTTTATTTTAGAATAAAATACCAAGCAGCCCATGTCTTAAGAATGGATGACTTCAGAATGTCAAAGCAATGGCTTGAAGAGTAACAAAAAGCAGCAATTACTGAGCGGTAGACAGAAGGAAGGTCTTTAAGATCTATTAAAAATCCATTTAGAAATGAAGCATTTTATGTGGTCAGTATTAAAAAAGGTGGATACTCTTATCTATTTCATTTACGGTGACTGAAGCTACGGAGTAAGGGTCAGTTCTATGGGTGGGACGGGCAGTTCGCCTCTGGGTGACCATAGCTGGAATTGTTTGAGGGGTGCTGGGAAGACCCCTTTAGTCTAAAATACCTTTATTGACAACATTAGTAAGCTCTTTGTCTGAACGCGTTTATCTTTGAAGTGGAGAAACATTTAGAGAAGGCCATTTCTAATCAAGGCCTGAGCCAACTCTTTGCTTCAACATAATTTATATGTGAAATTTGGTTAAAATGGACTTGATTGATTGTCTGGAGGAAGTATAGCCACAACCAGGAAAGTCTGAGGCACGATTTACTAACAGCATGAGGCTTAGTTTTGTTTTCTGTAAAATTCAGTTAATTATTCTTACATCATAGAGTTCTGTGAATTAAAAGATATAATGCATCTAAAACACTTATCACAAAGCTTGGCACACAGTTAATTGTTCAATAAGTGCTAGCTGCACTGATTAGTGTGTTTTCTTCATTATTAGTATTTTTTAGAAGTCTAATACTCTTGGAGTGATGTATTTCAGAGGCTGGACATATACAAATTTTTATTTAGCAGTACCTTGGGCAACTGTATTTTTTCCCCCAACTTACCTCCTGAATCTCAGTGGGCATTGAGGAGGTGAGGAAGAGCAGCTCCATGAATAGGAAATGGAGATATGGATAGACACACTTGAGTTACAATTTTCCTCCATAGTTTTTCTGTGGGTCAAAGTAGAATGTCCACCAGCCTCTGAGTGAGTCCATGTCAGGCATGGTCTTTGCAGAGTTCCTGCCATACACTAAGTGCTCAGTAAATGTTTATTGAATGAATAAATTCTGTCTCTTCCTGGTGAGCCCTCACTGTATTCTCAGGTTATGGACTCCTTATGGCTAAGCTGAAATCTGAGGTGACCCCAAATTTTCCCTTCAAGTCCCTGATACTAAATATCACAGCTGCACTACATTCTCGGTGAAGTCTTTCCTAAGAGCTCCAAGATAGAATTTGTCACTCTACTACTCCACCCTTGGTTTACACACTTCCTTATATTATTTGCATCACTTTTTACCACTTAAAAAATAACTTTGTATGCTAGACTATAAGCTCATCAAAAACAAGTGCTATATTTTATTCATCTTCATATTTCCAAACCCCCGGCACAAATCCTAGAGCAGAGTAGGTATTTAATAAATATTTGTTTACTTAATGAAAATGAATGATGAACAGTTTCAGTAGGCGTTTTAGTTGTACAGTGTGGAAAGGATCATTGTTATGGATGATAAAGCCCCAAAACTAGACAAAGTGGACGACTGTGAACCAGGACTGAAATCTCAGAAGGTAGAAGAGTTACCTGTGTGTTGGTTGACAGTGGTGACAAAGGTGATACGTAGAGAGAATTGGCTTTAAAAGAAGAGAGGCAGAAAAAAAACAGAGAGGCAAAATGAGACCAAAGCATATACTGAACCATCATTCCTTCCCTAAGGAATGTCAAAGAACATACACTGGAAGGAAGGTTGTGGAGGGATCATGAGAGAGACTGCCCAACGTCCTCCATCTTCTCAAAATCAAAATTTCTATGTTTTTACTCATCTTCATCTCCTTCCTTCTTGTGTCAACAGAAGATGGGCTGCTCTTTCTTTTCAAGGGCGATTTCTCCCTGTGCGACGTTATCTTGTTCTCTCCGGTCTTCTCGTTCCATTGATTACGTACCTTCTTTCTTCCACTTCAATCTTCTGTTCTATTCTTGCTCCTTCTGCTTCCAACAAATATACCTGAGTCTTCCTTACTCTAAAATTAGCCCTTCCTTTGACCTTGCTACCTCCTCTGAGCTTCATTGTTAATTTTTGGTTTTCCCTCATTGTTAATCAGGTTGTCTACATTCCTGCCCCTATTTCTTCACCACTTAACTTACCTAGTTTGGTGGTATTGCTGTGCTGAAACTGCTTAGCCACCATCAATGATCTCTTAATAAAAAAATGCAGTATAATTTCTTAGCCCTCAATCTACAAAACCTCTCTGAAGCATTTCACACTGACTTCTTGCCAAAATGACCATCAGCATTTCTATCTAGCAATACTTTCTATATTAATTAGTTGGTTAATTAAACAAATATTTGAGTGGCTGCTGTGTACCAGTACCATCCTAAGAGAAAAAAGTGGTGAGGAAAAACAGACTAGGTCCTTGGCCCTGGTGGTGGTTAGAGTTTAATTGAGGAGCAAGACAGTTAATGGGTCACATAGGTGACTTAACATTGCAGTTGTGAAAAAGGCCACCAAGGGATCCTTCAATGGGGGAATGTGACATTATCAGGGAGGTCAGGCAGGGCTGCTCCTGTGGAAGGTCATTTAAGTTGAGATCTGAGGGGTGTGCAGGAAATAACCAGGCTAAGGGAAAAATAGAAGAGAGTATAAGCAAAGGGAGTAACGTGTTCAAATTGCCTGTTGTAGGAGGAAGTGTGAAGAGTATGAGACTGAAATAAGCCATCTTGGTTGGAGTGGAGAGCACTGGAGGGTGACTAAGTGGGTGCCGGGAGGGAGATGCAACAGGAGCTGGGTCCCCAGAGCTTTATAAACCACGTTAAAGAGCGAAGCAATGGGAAGATGTTAAAAAACTTTAAGCAGGTAGATGGCCAAGTCGGATTCATGTTTTGCAAAGGTTGTTCTGGCTGCAGCATAGTACATTGGTTGGGGGGATTCCCGGGGCTTACCAGCTGGTTGAGAGGCTGCTACATAGTGCAGGCAAGAGATGATGGTAGCTTGTAGCAAAGAAGTGGCGGTGAAGGACTAAATAAAATAATTGATCTAACAGAGCTTGGTACACAAAGACAGTCAAGAAAAATTAATGTTCCTTCTAGTTATTGGTAAATATCTTCAGTAGTCAGACTATGCTGTGGCACATTTGTGCACCATTTGTCATACAACTGCACAACGGCATTCTTTTTTCCCCCCTTGACATTTCCTGTCTTATTTGATTTGCTGACCTCAGCATGCTCGCCTGTCCTGTCGTTCTCACAGCATTTATCATACCACACTACATTTACTGGTTTACTTGTTTGTCTCCTCCAATAAAATGTAGGCTCCTTAAATATGGGCAACGTGTTACACCAGTGGTTCTCAAATGTAATGTGCATAGGAGTCGTCTGGGGATTTTGTTAAATAAAGTGGGGTCTGAAACGATTAATTTTTTTTTGAGGAAGATTAGCCCTGAGCTAACTGCTGCCAATCCTCCTGTTTTTGCTGAGGAAGACTGGCCCTGAGCTAACATCCGTGCCCATCTTCCTCTACTTTATATGTGGGATGCCTACCACAGCATGGCTTTTGCCAAGCAGTGCCATGTCCACACCCGGGATCTGAACCGGCAAACTCTGGGCCGCTGAGAAGCGGAACGTGTGCACCTAACTGCTGCGCCACCGGGCTGGCCCCTCTCCTCTTTCATATTTAATTCTATTTATTTGAACCTTCTTTCTTTTTTTCTTAATGAGTTTGGCTTAGGGTTTGTCAGTTTTGCTTATCTTCTCAAAGAATCAGCTCTTAGTTTCATTGATCCTTTCTACTGTTTTTTTTTAGACTCTATTTCCTTTATTTCTGCTCTAATTTTTTATTTTTTCCCTCCTTCTGCTGACTTTCAGCTTTTTTCTTCTTTTTCTAGTTCTTTTAGGTGTAGTTTAAGTTCACTTACATGAGATTTTTCTTGTTTGTTGAGGTGGGCCTGTATTTCTGTAAATTTCCCTCTTAGAACTGTGTTTCCCGCATCCCATAAGCGTTGGTATGCTGTATTTTCATTTTCATTTGTTTCCAGGTATTTTTTAAATTTCTCCTTTGATTTCTTCATTGATCCAGTGGTTGTTCAGTCTCCAAGTATTTGTGACTTTCCCTGCTTTTTTCTTGTAGTTTATTTCAGTTTCATAGCATTGTGGTTGAAAAAGATGCTTGATATGATTTCAATCTTCTCAAATTTCTTGAGGCTTACCTTGTTTCCCAAGATATGGCCTATCTTTGAGAGTGGTCCATGTGCACTTGAGAAGAATGTATATTCCACTGATTTTTGGAAGGAATGTTCTTTATATCTCTATTAAGTCCATCTGGTCTAATACTTCATTTAAGGCCACTATTTCCTTATTGACTTTCTTTCTGTCTGCATGATTTATCCATTGATGTAAGTGGGTTGTTGAAGTCCCCTACTATTATTGTGTTGCTGTTGATTTCTCCCTTTAGGTCTGTTAATAGTTGCTATGTATACTTTGGTGCTCCTGTTTTAGGGGCATATTTATTCATAAGTGTTTTGTCTTCTTGGTGGAATGTCCCTTGTATCACTTCATACTGCCCCTCTTTGTCTCTCATTGTCTTTTTTTATCTTGAATTCTGCTTTGTCTGATATAAGTATGGCAATACCTGCTTTCTTTTGCTTGCCATTTGCTTGGAGTATTGTCTTCCATCTCTTCACTCTGAACCTATATATGTCTTTAGAGCTGAGATCTGATTCCTGGAGGCAGAATATTGTTGGGTCTTGTTTTTTAATCCATCTAGCCCTCTGGGTCTTTTGATTGGAGGATTCAATCCACTTACATTTAGAGTGATTATTGATATGTGAGGGCTTAATACTGCCATTTTATCTCTTTTTTTCCAGTTGTTCTGTATTTCTCTTGTTTCTCTTCCCTTGTATTTCTGACTGCCATTTCAGTTTGTTGGTTTTCTGTGATGGTTTTCTCTTTATTTATGATTTTTGTCTCTGCTCTGATTTTTTGTTTAGTGATTTGGTATGTTGTTGTTACCATGAAGTTTGCATAAAAGATCTCATAGATGAGATAGTCCGTTTTCTGATAACCTCTTATCTCCATTAGCCTAAGTAGGTTCCATCCCTTTTCCTTTTCCTTTTCTGAGTTATTATTGTCACAAATTATTCTGTTTTCTGTTGTGAGTTTGTGACTAAATGGAAGTGTTTATAGTTAATTTTGATGTTTTCCTTCCCTTTATCTTTTATGTTATAATTAAGTGTTTGCTAGCCTGTTCTGATAGAGAACTGCAATTTTCTGCTTTAACCTGTCTATTTATCTCCTGGCTCAAAGTTTTGTAAACCTTTGCCTTTTTGTTTCAGCTATGAGGGCTTCCTTGATCATTTCTTGTAAGAGAGGTCTAGTGGCAATGAACTCCCTCAGCTTTTGTTTATCTGGGAAAGCTTTTATTTCTCTGTCATCTCTGAAGGATAGTTTTGCTGGATAAAGTATTGTTGGCTGAAAGTTTTTTTCTTTCAGTATTTTGAACATATCATTACATTCTCTCCTAGACTATAAGGTTTTTGCTGAGAAATCATTGGAAAGCCTGATAGGGGTTCTTTTGTAAATTGTTCTCTTCTAACTTGGTGCCCTTAATGTTTTTTCTTTGTCATTGATTTTTGCCAGTTTTACTATTGTATAACTTGTGGATGGTCTTTTTGCATTGATGTAATTAGGAGTTTTGTTGGCTTCATGTACTTGTAAGTTCAGTTCTTTCTCCAAGTTAAGGAAGTTCTCAGCTATTATTTCTTTGAACAAGCTCTCTGCTCCTTTCTCTCTCTCTTGTCACCTGGAATACCTATAATCCTTATGTTGCTTTTCCTAATTGAGTTAGAGCTTTCTCAAAGAATTTCTTCATTTCTAAAAGATCTTAGATCTCTATCCTCCTCCACCTGAAGCATTTCTATATTTCTACCCTCTAGATCACTAATTCTGTCCTCCATAATTTCAGCTCTATTTTTTTAAGGATTCTAGATTACTTTTTATTTCATTAATTGTGTTCGTCATCTCCAGAATTTCTGTTTGTTTTTTTTTTTAGAGTTTCAATCTTTTTGGTGAAGTATTCCTTAGGCTCATTAATTTTATTCCTGAGCTCATTGAACTGTCTTTCTGAGTTTTCTTGTAACTCGTTGAGTGTCTTTATGACAACTATTTTCAATTCCCTGTAATTTAGATCATAAATTTCTGTGAGTTCAGGATTGGCTTCTGGAAACTTGTCATTTTGTTTATGCTCTGCAGTATTACTGTAGTTTTTCATGGTGTTTGATGAACTTATCCTTTGCTGGTGCATTTTGGTAATATCAGGTCACAGATTCTTCCTGTCATTGCTGGGGAGAAGCAAGAGCTGTGTTTCTGATCCCTTCCCATCTGCTGGAAGTTGTATGGGTTCAGCTGCTCTGTGCTTGTGCAGGTTGGCCACAGCCACTTGTTAGATAGCTCTCATGGTGGTGGGGCCTCTTTTGTGAGTGGGTGGTTTGCTCAGACTTGGCCCAGCACTGTGCTTGCTGGTGGTTTGGCTGAGCTGCTGTGCTTGGTGGGCAGGGAACATCTGTGGGGGCTGAGCACATCTGTGGGGGCTGAGCTGCAGCCACTTGGTGGGGAGCATTCTCAGTGACGGGGCCACTGGGACTCTGAGGGTGCTCCTACAGGCTGGGCTACCCCTCCAAATGCATTCATGCATGCACTGGGCTGCCCCTGCTTCCTTGTGCAGTCGTGCCAGTTGCTGTGTGAGGATCTGCAACCTGGATCACTGCTGCCAGGGTGGGAGAGAGGTGTGCTCCCCAAATTCCACTGCTTCCCAGGCATCTAGTCCCCTCACCTTCAGATATATAGCTGCATGGCTCTCTCAGGTGTCCTGTTGTGCTGTGTGGGTATGTTCTGTTGGTTAATGAGTCTGTTTAGTTGTGATTTAGAGGAGGAGAGACAAAGGGAACCAGTCACTCTGCCATGTTGCTGATGTCACTCTTATGTTTGCTTCTGTTTAAATCTTGCTCCACTTGCCATCCCCAAACCCAGAACCTCCAGACTATACATATCTTAGGGGGATGGGAGTCTAAATCTTTTATTCGCTAATTACTGTGTGTGTGTGATAGGACCAGGTAAGTATTCATAGAACAAATGAATCAGTGAATGTAGATGAATGAGCAAAACTTTGTGGAAAGAGATAGGGCCACAGCTTCCCATCTTGAATTCTCATATATGAGATAGCTCAGGGGAGATTTTAACTATCACACATATTTTCCAGAATCTAGATAGATTAGTGAGTGACTGGGCAATTTAGATAGAGAAGAGAAAGTGTCAAGTTTTATCAATGGTGTGAAGGATTGTGCTCTTTGGATATTTAAAGTATGAGGATGGAGCAAAGCATGTCATAGTGTCACACCTCTGTCCTCTTGGTTGTTCCTCTTCCTACTCAAGAAATATAATCGCCGTGAATCATCTTGACACCTGTTTTTGTGAAAATACTCCATGTGAATGTAAAAACTAGTGTTCCAGAGGATGATTAAGTCTTTTAATTGGCAGTCATCTAACTGAAGGTCAGGGAACTTGGAAGTCTCCTGAGTAAAGTGACTTTGTTCCTCACGATATAGTGTCCCAGGTTCCAGAATGAGGTAACTGCAAGCTAAATGCAAACTTAATCTCAGAACACGGTGACATACATATTGTATATAAACTCAGAGTTTGCTTTAAATTGACAAAGAATTCTATCTAAGCTAATTTTTGTCTTGCTTTATAAATAAAAAATTGATGGTCCAAATTTTAAAAAAGAAAGACAGTCTACCACTGGCTTATTTCATGACTGTGTTCATGAAAAATAGGCTACAATTTGCCCATTTGCAACTTAGACATGTATAGTTAATACGTGAGCATGGGAAAGTATTTTTTGCTTCAGTAGATCAAACTGTTTTCTTTATATTATTAATTTATCTGTCATTTAAAAAAATAAATGAAAAGTAAATTTTCTCAAGGGTAGATTTGTCACAGTTTCTGAATTAGTGGGATCTAACCTGAAGGTTTGTCCACATTTGTCCACCATCTACCTTTTCCAGTTTGGGTTTCCATGCTCATATCACTAACCAGATGAACTAGGTGAGATCAAATCCGCATGCAAATAATATAATTTACAAACATCTAATAAGGCTCCTTTGCCTTTGTCTCCAGAGACAGTATTCAAGGAAAAATTGAGAGTGGGTAAATATTTCATTTTTCTTTGAAATAGAAAAGAGTATTTACTTCCTCCTCTCCACTAGAACCAAAAAAAAGAAAAAAAGTTGAGTCATAGCAATCAAGACTCGCCAATGTTTTGAGAAATACATCTATCAAAACATTAAACTGACCAGAGTTCAGAGCCTTGAGAAATGCTGAAGAGGTGGCAGGCGGGAGGCTGGCTAGATGACAAGGGGATGGAGATTTACGTTGTGTAAACCAAAAATGGTACTTTGGGCAGAGTTTCTTCTGAAAGGGTTATTTTAGGATTCCAGGTAAGTCAATCTTTGATATCCTTTCTGTCCAGCTCACCGCATCCTCCTCCTCAATTGTCTTTCATTTTTATGAGGTGCTATTTAATAAATTGTTGTGATAAGGATCTTTTCTGTCTCTTGGCACATGCACTCTCTCCTGTACCACTCCCTCCTGCTCCTCCACCCACAACTTCCTGCCCTAACTTCTCTCTCTGCTGGTGATCTCAGTCCTTCTAGCTCTCTTTCCCACTCACTTTTTGTCTCCCGCAGCCTGGCCCTGCTCATCACTAGGGCCTCATGAACAGGTGGAATCTTTAGCAATCACGGGAGTGATAGGTGTTACTCTGTACATGACATGGGACCTCATGTGTTCCTTCTCAATGTGGTAATTTCCCCCCATCACCTAAGGGAACTGTTCTTTCAAAGTGTTTGAGCATTTTAAAACATACCAACAAAATGCTGACATCACCAGCAAGGGAAAATTGCCATCTTAATTCTGATAGAATTTTAGGAGTATGTTTATCATAGAGAAAGACAAGTCTTTTTTCATCTATCTATTGGTTGATCTCTTCCTTACTCTTCTCACCCCCAACATCTCTGCTCGCCTTTACTCACTTCCTTCAAACTTTGTGATTTGACTTTCAAAATCTAGTTTTCAGTGAGGGAAATAAATAAATAAAAAGCTTGTTTATTATTCTGTCATTATTGCTTTATCATCATGGCATGAAATACTGAATAATGAGGATGCAGACACCCATTTTATGGGCCTTATTGCAATCTTCCCTGTATAATTAATATCTATCATTAGATGGAAGTCATATCATTTGCAATTTGATGCAGCTTTCTTTAGGATTTCTTGATGACTCCAAGGTAGTTTATGTGCTAGTGCACCTGTTGCTTGTAGTCAGGTTTTATTAGATAAATAGACATCTAGCCTTTCTGCATGCTCTCCTTCACTACTCATCTTCTCGAAGGGCCACTTGCAGTGGTGAAAAGCAGCCTTTATTATAGTTCCTTTGCATAATAAGGCTGTCTCTCCCTTCTTCTAGCTCTTTGCCTCCCACCAGAAGGAAATATTGCATCTGTCTCACTGTAAGGGCATTCTGGCTGGATGGCCTTGTTACAAAGCACAGAAGTTGGAGGCATATAAATCTAACACATATCCATGAAAAGACCTTGTCTCAGGCTAGGCTCAGGGCACTCTGCTTGAGCTCTGTTTTATCCTATTCTTGGAAACAAGAGCTGTTGCTAACATTAAAAACACAGCTTCTTATAATAGTTTCTTATCTCTTCCCTTAATTGCACAGACAAGCCAGAGAGAAATTGGGTCACACATTCAGGGTTTAGTCTACATGGGAACATGCTCTTTTTCTTTGTCTTAGGCTCCGAGGTAGCTAAGGTTGTTGCTAATCTCATATAACATGACAACGCCGCCACTTGAATCCCAGGGCCCTTGGAGGTACTTGTCATTGCTCACAGTGGGCGAGAGGAGCCTGTGAGCGCACACAGAAATGAATGCCAATCCATCACCACTACTGAACTGGCAATTCCAATGTCATGCCCTCCTGATGGTGGGTCAATGGCTCTAGCCTCAAGGATGAAGGATGGCTCATTCCTTCATTTGGCAGAGCTCTCCCTTGACCTGGAACACTGAGGATGAGTAAGCTCATTGCAAGACTCAGAAGGCCTGGATACCAAAAGCCTTACCACCACCCACACAGTTCATTGCACAATTTCCTTATTTATACAACTCCAGAACCCTCTGTCTTTTCCTCTGGAGCTGCAATGTTTCACTAATGCAACAGGTAAGAGGAATGAGACAACATGCTAATGGACACTTGTGTGAATATCAATTGTTTGTATGATCTATGTGTGGAGGAGCCAGAAATTCCAGTGACCAATCCTTCTTTCGCAGATAGTTTCTTTTTCTTTTCTCTCTCTCTTCAAAAATTCCATTTTATTTTTTTAGGATTGGCACCTGAGCTAACAACTGTTGCCAATCTTTTTTTCCTGCTTTATCTCCCCAACTCCCCCCCGTACATATCTTAGTTGTATATCTTAGTTGCAGGTCCTTCTAGTTGTGGCATGTGGGACGCCACCTCAACGTGGCCTGACAAGTGATGCCATGTCCACACCCAGGATCCGAACTGGCGAAACCCTGGGCTGCCACAGTGGAGCACGTGAACTTAACCACTCGGCCAAGGGGCTGACCCCCAAAATTACATTTTTCACCTTGCATACCTAAGGAAATTTCTCACTCGTTTTTGTTAGAATAGGAACAGAGATTTGTTAAAGGTGTTTCTGGGGAGCTAGTCCATTAAGTGGTTAAGAGTGCTGAAGTCAGACTGCTGGGGTCTTAATCTCTTCTTTTGCATGCTTTGACTTGTGGACAAGTTACTTAACTTCCCTGAACTGGATTTTCCTCATCTATAGAATGGGAATGATCATGGTACTCACCTCATAAAGTTATTCTTGTGAGTGACTCATGTGAAACACTACGTGTGATGCTGTAGAAAGCAAGAGCTTTGGGGACAGACAGACTTGGGGTTAAATCCTGGATCTGCCTTCAGCAAACTTCTGAAATGTTAGGCAAAAATATTTAACCTCTCTGAGCCTCAATTTTTTCTTAAAAATGGGGTAACGTTTCCTATTAGAATAGGTTTTGGTAAAGATTTTATGAGTTAATATCTATAACATATGTGCCTTATCACAGGTGCTCGATAAATATTAGGTTTCTCTTCTCATGTTAAATTATTAGAAACAACATGGTAGAACTTTAATAGGTTTGAAACTTGACTCTACAATTTAATAGCAATGTGGCCTCAACTTGGACAAATTACATCTATTTCTGAGTTTCAGGTTCCTCATCTATAAAATGATCAGATTGCTGTGAAAACTAAATAAACACAAAACACACTATAGTTATATGAAG
Organism: Equus asinus; assembly: GCF_041296235.1. Taxonomy (NCBI): domain Eukaryota; kingdom Metazoa; phylum Chordata; class Mammalia; order Perissodactyla; family Equidae; genus Equus; species Equus asinus. The sequence continues at coordinate 40,802,241 of NC_091796.1, read as the reverse complement.
CTCATGGCTCATAGTCAATATAAGGTCTCTCCTTCTTCCTTTGGGTTACTAGAAGTCAAATATTTGAAAAAATAAAGTAAAGCATGCACTCACTCCTATGTTCATTGCAGCATTATTTACAACAGCCAAGATATGGAAGCAACATAAGTGTCATCAATAGATGAATGGACAAAGAAGATACAGTATATATACGCAATGGAATATTACTCAGCCATAAAAAAGAATGAAATCTTGACATTTGTGACGTGGATGGACCTAGAGAATATTATGCTGAATGAAATAAGTCAGAGAAAGACAAATACTGTATGATTTCTCTTATATGTAGAATCTAAAAAACAAAACAAATGAACAAACGAAACAAAACAGAAACAGACTCATAGATATAGGAAACAAACTGGTGGTTACCATGGTGGAGAGAGTTTGGGGGACTGGTGAAATAGGTGAAGGGGATTAAGGGGTGCAAATTTCAAGTTGTAAAGTGAATGACACATGGGAGTGTAATGTACAGCATAGAGAATACAGTTAATATTCTAATAACTTTGTATGGTGACAGATGGTACCTGGACTTATGGTGATTATTTCATAATGTATGTAGATAGTGAATCACTATAATGAACACCTGAAGCTAACAGGATATTGCATGTCAATTATACTTCAATAAAAATAGCAAAGAAAAACAAACAGCAACAACAACAACATTTTGAACTCTGATAATAGGAGAAGTTTAGATAAAAAGGACTGTTACTTCCTGTCTCAGATAAACGAACATCAACCAAACCATATATGTATAGACCTTCAGGTCTACTGCATGTAGAGAGGATTATTTATAAAATGCAGCGGGTGAGCATAAGGATATGATTAGGAGTTGAAAGTCCTTTTGTGATAAGCTTTCAAGAAGAATCTAGGGACAGCTGCTGGTTTGACTCTTGTGGATTTCAAAGTTAGGCAACAACTAGCATCTCTTCTCTTGGGTATGTGACAGTTTCAGAGAAATCTGACTTACAGGGATGGAATGACATCTTTCTAGGCTTATAAATGGTCAAAGGGAGTCAAGCAGCCCCACCCCTCCTTTGGCATGCCTTGGTACTGAAAATTTCCACTTTACATGGAACTTGAGACCTTATCATGAAACCTTGCATTTGAGACTCTGTTCTTTTAAGAAAATGTTAGAAGAAATTACAGAGGGAGCTTGCACAGCTGGTGACTGTTAGCGAGCAAACCAAACCAAGAAAAGCAGGCCAACATAAATTCTCACCAGAAAACAGAGGGTGTGAGTGCCCTCTGGCCAAAAGAAATTCAGTCAATCTAAAGCAGGGGAGCTGAGGGACTGAGATGAATTCTGTTAAACTCTTATGGCTTCTCACTTCAACTTTATGAAGAAAATTTAAGCAACAAAGACCCTCTACAGTGGGTCCTCATTGTGGGATTCTAAATACTTTTAATGAACTTATAATATTTTCCAGAGTCACAGACCAACAACTCGTTGATATGCACTTCCCTATTCTGTATTCCTTATGAAAATAATGGAGGGGCTGGCCCCGTGGCCGAGTGGTTAAGTTTGCGCGCTCTGCTTCGGCAGCCCTAGGTTTTGCCGGTTTGGATCCTGGGTGCGGACATGGCACCACTCATCAAGCCATGCTGAGGCAGTGTCCTACGTGCCACAACTAGAGGGACCCACAACTAAAAAATATACAACTATGTACTGGGGGAGCTTTGGGGAGAAAAAGGAAAAATAAAATCTTTAGGAAAAAAGAAAAAAAAGAAAATAATGGAATCTTGAAGTTGTCCTATTGCAGAGAGAAGGGAAGGCTCCAGACCCAATGGGCTTTTGGAATCAAGATGCACGGGCTTTGAAAACGAGTTTAGAACTAGACACAGCTATACTTTGTACTATGATCTGTACTTGTGGTGGTAGTTTTGGAGGGTAAAAATGTCGGGAAGCGATAGACATATCTTAAACAGAAGTGTGATTGTTTACATAATAAAAGTAATCAGCTCATTTTCGAAAATGTAGAATGTGAGGAAATGAAAGATCTTCTGAGGGACCGGCCCGGTGGTGCAGCAGTTAAGTGCGCACATTCTGCTTTGGTGGCCCCGTGTTCGCCGGTTTGGATCCTGGGTGTGGACATGGCACCGCTTGTCAAGCCATGCTGTGGCAGGCGTCCCACATATAAAGTAGAGGAGGATGGGCACGGATGTTAGCTCAGGGCCAGTCTTCCTCAGCAAAAAGAGGAGGATTGGCGGCAGATGTTAGCTCAGGGCTAATCTTCCTCAAAAAAACCCACAAAAAACAAAAAACAAAAAAACTCCTGATATGGCACCATTTAGTCTATCATTGTTAGCATTTTGGTTCTCTTTCCTCTGGTATCCTTTTTGGAGGCTGGGGGAGCCCATTTACTTCTTTTTTCTAGTTATGATCATACTAATTATACATCTTTGAATTCTGTATTTTTTATTATATAGGGTTCACTGTATATACACATTAAAAATCACTCCTCATTCCCCGCCCTCCCCTCAGCCTCTGACAATACCATTCTTCTTTTTGTCTCTATGAATTTGACTACTCTAGGTATCTCATATAAATGGAATCACATGGTATTTGTCTTTTTGTGACTGACTGACTTCACTTAGCATGATGTCTTCAAGTTTCATTCATGCTGTAGCATGTGTCAGAATTGTCTTTTACTTTTTTTTTTTTTTTTTGCTGAGGAAGATTCACCCCGAGCTAACGTCTGTTTCCAATCTTCCTCTTTTTGCTTGAGGAAGATTTGCCCTGAGTGACTATCTATGCCAACCTTCCTCTATTTTGTCTGTGGGCTGTCAATGAGTGGTGAAGTTCTATGGCTGGGGACCAAACCCGGGCTGCCAATGTGGAGTGCACCAAACTTAACCACTAGGCCATGGGGCTGGCCCGTTCCTTTTTTCTTGAGGAAGATTAGCCCTGAGCGATCATCTGCCGCCAATCCTCTTCTTTTTTGCTGAGGAAGGCTGGCCCTGAGCTAACAGCTGTGTCTGTCTTCCTCTACTTTATATGTTGGATGCCTACCACAGCATGGCTTGACAAGTGGTGCATAGATCTGCACCTGGGATCCAAACCAGTGAACCCTGGGCCGCCTAAGTGGAGTGTACGAACTTAACCATTGCACCACTGGGCCAGCCCCCCAGCCCCTTCTTTTTTTAAAAGGCTGAATAATATTGCATTGTATGTATATACGACATTTTGCTTATCCATTCATCCATTAATAGACACTTGGGTTGCTTCCATATTTTAGCTATTGTGAATAATACTGCTATGAACATGGGTGTACAAATATCTCTTTGAGACTCGTTTTCCAATCTTTTGAGTATATACCCAGAAGTAGAATTGCTGGATCATATAGTAAATCTATTTTTATTTTTTTGAGGAACTGCCATCCTCTTTTCCTCAGCAGCTGTACCATTTTACATTCCCACCAACAGTGCACAAAGGTTCCAATTTCTGCAATCCTCACTAAAACTTGCAGTTTTCTATTTTTTTCATAGTAGCCATCCTAATGGTGTGAGGTGGTTCTGGCGCTTTTTGAACTGCAGCACAGCTTTTACAGAGAGGCCCAGCTAAGGTTCGCGGAAGTGTCAGCTCAGAGATGCTCACAGTAGTAACATTTCAGCTGTCTGGGTCTGAAAGGCCTGCCTTTAACACGATTGGGGAATGGGTAGAGGAAGGAGTGAGGGACTGACAGCACTGTACGACTCAACTGCACTGACTACTGAGCACACTGACGTTGAAGAGGGAACGCGAACGAATGCCAAGGGAAGAGAAACAGTCCTTTCCAGCTGCCCCCTGCGAAATTCTCATAGATCATTCTTTGTCCTTACCGCGGTGAAATTAAGTACTTAGTTGGGTGACTTAGTCTGTTTTTTTTTCTTTCTCTTTCAAATGCAGGATTCCCAAGGGCAGGAGCTGGGTCTGTCTGGCTCACCAGTGTTCCGCTAGCACAGCAATCAGCACAAAGTAGATGCTTAATAATGATCTGATAAACATACGCACAAGAGCATGCCTCTTGTTTCTTTCTTCATGGAAGCTTTAAGGACATATGTCATAGAGGAGAAATGATCATAAAAATGACACTTTAAAAAATAGTCTCTAGCGGCTGGTCCCGTGGCCGAGTGGTTAAGTTCGCGCGCTCCACTGCAGGCAGCCCAGTGCTTCATGGGTTCGAATTCTGGGCGCGGACATGGCACTGCTCATCAAACCACGCTGAGGCAGCGTCCCACATGCCACAACTAGAAGGACCCACAATGAAGAATATACAACTATGTACTGGGGGGCTTTGGGGAGAAAAAGGAAAAAATAAAAAAAAATCTTCAAAAAAAATAGACTCTACTTTTTAGAGCAGTTTTAGATTCACAGTAAAATTGAGCAAAAATTACAGAGAGTTTCCATATACCCGCTGTCGCCACACATGCACAACCTCCCCCACTACCATCATCCTCTCCGAGAGGCGCATTTGTTACAGTCGACGAACCTGTATCAACACGTCATCATCCTCCAGGGTCCACAGTTTATTCTAGGCTTCACTCCTGATGTTGTGCATTCTATGGGTTGGACAAACGTATAATGACATGTATGCACCATTATGGCATCATACAGAGTAGTTTCACTGCCCTGAAAACAATGTCTTTAAAAATTTCTTTTTTAAACATCATTTGCTTTTAGCATTCAAAATTGTTTAAAAGTTTGAGAGGAAGAAAAGACCATGTTTGATGACTATCAGCAGAGGGCTTCAATGTGCCCAGGATGCCCGGAACTGAGGAACACAAAGCACCTCAGACCGGACCCCATGGAGCGTTCCTGGGGAAGCCGAGCCATCTTGCATTGTGGCGTCGGTAGCCAGCATGGAGAACCAGCTGCCTGTGCAGGAGCCAGGGTAACTCTAGTAACTGAGTTTTGATCAGAAGTCAAGGGTCACAGGGCTCAGGGAATCCGGTGAGTATTTTTTCTTTCAATGTGGACAAAGACAGGCAGCAGGAAGGGGGCCAAACTCTGAGATGGCACGTAGAGGCCAAGATTTTCTGGTAAGTACTGGCTGAAGTGGCTTGCTTAAGCCTTTTAATTAGGGGATTTAATCCCCTAGCAGGTGAAAAGGACCGAGGGCTTTTTCCATGAAGCGCTTTGCCAAATTCTAAGGTTAAGCACAGTCCAGAGGCTATTAGCCTCCTGCCAACCTAAGAATGCATTGAAATTAATGTGAGGGAATTAAAACCAAGGTTAGATTAAGCTAAGAAATAATTAAAAACAGTTTAAGGGAATCAGGAAGTTATGTGACGCGTACCTAAGTGGATCTTTTTCATTAAGTCTTGTTTCAAATAATATAGAGATTTTTATTATTGTTAATATGCACATGTGGAGGGGTTCATGTTATTTTCGTAAGATTATGATATTATGGAAAGAAGCATACTGGAAACAGAACTCGGTGCTTAGCACTGAGAAGTTAATTATCTACCCTGATGTGAAGAACCCCTGACCTGGGGTCCCCTAAGAGGCACCATCACCACCTGGTGGCCCTTGATGATGTTGCGACTCTGAAGGCTCGGAGGAAGCTTGGAACTTCTGGAGAGCCCTTCTTGCAAATGCAAATTCTTATAATGAAAGGGATTCTCGCTGTTGCAGTACGGTCAAAGATCTAATATTTCCTGAGCATCTACTTTACAACAGCAGCTACTGCGGGGGCTCTGTGTATTTCATCCTCCCAGCAGCCCTTCATTTTTTGGCTGAAGAAACTGAGGCATAGCAAGATTCAGTGACTTGCCCAAGGTCGGAGAGCTAGGTTGGCTGGACCTGTGGGTTAAAATCAGGTTTGCCTGACCCCAGGGAAAAAGCTCTTCCCAATGCCTACTGTCTGAATTGTGCATAAGAAAGGGTAGGGAGAGGCTTTATGATTTTTTAGGATGTGATCTAGAATTTAGACCCATAGATAATGTGTTCATTTGGGGAGCATTTAAAAATAAATATTTTAACATTCCAGATCGAGATACTGTTGGTATTCCGTTTTGGAAAACTGGATGCGATCTTTTGCCGAGGTGGTCTGTGTACACAAGAGAAATAGGAGAAAGTTCAGTCTATGAGAACATCAAAGTCTACAAATTAAGATTTATTTACCAAGTATTTACTGAGGAACTGTTTTATTCCAGGCATGGAGATATACAAATGAATTGTATATGATTCCTGCCCGCAAAGAACTTACAAGCTAGTTATAGACATGTAATGTCACACTTTTAAACCTCTATTCTAGCCCAGAACTCTAAATAATCTCTTGGAAACAAAGGAAAATGTTAAATAATTAACAAGTGATCCCACTCTTATTTGCCCTTCCTTCTACCTCAGAGACCCCTCATCTTCAATGTTTTTTTCTTGTTCAGCACTCAGGTTCTGATTTTAGCTCTTTTCTCTTTCTGCCCACTGTTTCCTGAAGACCTTACTAATTCCCATTGCTTCAACCACTGTCTACTTTACTAATTCCCAAATAGATATCCTGACTTTCCTCCCAAGTTGTTTCCAATGGCCTATTACACTTCTTTTTTTTTTCCTGCTTTTTCTCCCAAATCCCCCCAGTACGTAGTTGTATATTTCAGTTGTGGCATGTGGGATGCCGCCTCAGCATGGCCTGATGAGCAGTGCCATGTCTGAACCCAGGATCTGAACCGGCAAAACCTGGGGCCGCTGAAGCAGAGTGGGCAAACTTAACCACTCAGCCATCGGGCCGACCCTTCCAATGGCCTATTACATTTCTTACTCAACAAGCTCAAAATTCCTCTATTCTCATTTCAGTTAAAATTGCTATCGTTCCCTCAGTTCTCCAAGGCAGAAATCTGGGCATCCTTTTAGATTTCCCTTACCCTTTTACTTTCACATTTAACTGGTCGCCAAGCCTAGAAAGGACACTTGCTAAACAGCTCTTAAGTCTCTCCCTTTTCAAAATTCCCACTGTTTAGTCTGAGCACATGTCACGTTTTACCTGAAATACTGCACCAGCACTCCTTGCTCCAATGTCACCCCCTCCAATTCAGCCTATTCACCTTTAGCAGAGGAACTTTCTCAAATGCACATTTGAAGTCATTATTCCCAGTAGAAACTCCTTTAATTGGCCCACCCCTCCTACAGCATAAGATGTGGGTAAGAGCAGGAACTTGGGAGCCAGAACACCTCGGTGGAAAGCCCTGCTCCATCCTTGAGAAGCTTACATTTATGCCAGAACCAGTTAGTTACTTAATCTCTGTGTCAGTTTCCTTGTTGTAAAATGGGAGGTGATGGTAGCATTTATTGCATAAGATTTTTGCAAGGATTAAATGAGTTAGTATTCACTATACTCTTAAAACAACACATGCTACATAGCAATCTCTAAAGAAATGTTTAACTAAATAAGCTTCAAGCACGTTGCTATAATAAATAAGACCTGTAGCAACTTCTCTGATCTGTGTTCGCTTTTCCAGTTGCCTTAATTCTCTCCGTGCATTTACGTTCTGGCCATATTGAACTGCAAACTCAGTGCTCTCATATACCTCCCGACCTTCGCACATTCTATATCTTCTGCATGTGATTCCTTTTCCCACAATCTCTTGAAGACTACTACTTATGCTATTAAGTTCATCTGGGGGCCACCTCCTTCATGAAGACTGGAAAGCAGTTAGCTTCTTCTTTGTGCTTCTATAGCGGTGTGTCCATCCATTACAGCACTTGCCACATTGCTAGGACTAGTAGTTTACAAGTACGTCTAACCTGCTAGAGTGTTAGGTCCCCAGGTACAGCAACAGACTTTGTTCTATCCCTTTTTCTGTATCTCCAGCACCTACCCAAGTATCAGGCCCAGATACGTGCTGCATACTTGTTTCTTATTGTTATTTGTTTTTGTTATAATATTAAAATTGGAAGGGATTTGAAACACCTAGCCTAACTTCCTTATATTGAATACGTAGAAGCTGAAGACAAGGAGACAAACTTTTGCCTAAGGTCTTCTTGCTAGAGAGTCATAAAGATGGGACCAGAACCTAGTTTCCTTTCTTCTCTATCAATGCTTTCTTCTCTACATTATGCCATGGAACTCCTGTTCCTCCACTGTCTACAGGTCTGCAAGCAGTTGTGAACCAAATGACCTATATATAGCTAAGTTGCCAGCTCAATACATTTGCAGGAATTTCAAACTCTGAGACGAGACCACACTCCACCTGGTGGCAATTTACCTAAACTGCAAGTGCCTCTTCCCTAGTTTGTGACCATTCTTGGTTTCTCTGTTTTTATTGGTTCCTCTTTCTAGATTTCTTTTGCGGGTTTCTCTTCTTTTGCCTGGTTAGTAAATATCAGGGTTTCTTTGGGTTCTTGATCCTCCTTTTCTACACACATCTTTTTGGTGGTGGGGGGATTTATTTGCTCTTGAGCTTCAAATACTCTCTGCATGCTGATGACCCTGAAGTCTTCATCTCCAATGGGAGTCTCTCTCCTGAGCCCCAACCAGGGCCACCATATATGTTTGAACAGTTTGAACACTCCCCTTCCCTGGGAGGTCGTTGTCATCGTAGTCCATGCAATTGCACCCCCTGGTGTTGGGTAGTACATGAGCAGTATGCATTAGCCTTTCTTTAAGAATCTCAAACATAACATGACCCAAACTGAACTCATTATGCCCCTCCAAAAACTATTTGTTCTCCTGGATTCTCACATCAAGGGGTGATACATCCTTCATTCCTTTGTAATTGTTGGCTCTTGTCTTCCTGATTGCCGCCTCATCTGCTCAGTTGCCAACTCCTATGGATCTGCTACCTGATAACGCTTGTAACCATTCACTCATCGCCCTCAGCTTTCTTACCTTAGCTCAGACCTTCGGGATCCCTGACCTGCATTACTGCAGCGGCCTTCCAACTGGCCTCCCTCACTCCAGTTTTGCTCATCTTTAATCTAATCTCCACACTGTTGCAAAAATGGACTTGCTAGAATACGTATTTGATCATGTAATTTTCTGTTGAAAACCCTCTAACTGTGTCCCATTGTCTCAGGGTTAAGTTTAAATTCCTTACAGTGGCTTACAAAGTCCTTCAACACCTGGGCCTTAATTTCCCTCCCAGTCCCCTTCTTTTGCTCCCCGGTTCATTCTCTGTTTTGGAAGTAGTTCTCCTAGGGAAACGTGATCACTTTCAACCTCATAGCCTTGCTCACCACTCTTCTCAGTATATTCTCCTTCCTCCTTTTTACCTGGCTAGCCCTGATTGGTCTGTTGGCACTCAGCTGAGCCATCACCCCCGGGAAGCCCTCCTTGATGTCCCAAAGCCAGGTTAGGTGCTCTTCTGTGCTTCTGGAGGATATTTACTGGCCCCTCTGCAAAGCCTTTATCTTATTGTATGGCAAATTTAGCTGCTCATTTTCTCACCTTTCACATTAGATTTATCTTCTTTGAGGCCCAGGGCTACTTCTTGTTCACGGTTATATTCATAGCACTGAGTATCCATCCAGGCACATAGTAGGTGGTCAATAAATTTTTTTTGAAGTAAACAAATAAATGATAAGAAGAAAAGAAAACCTCATGAGTAGTTCCTTTGTGATTCCAGGTTTTCAAGTGACGGCTAATGCCAGCAATTTTATCAGAAGGCACAAAGTATGCCAGCTGAGATCTTCCTGAGAAGCGGCAGCATCCCACGCAGGGTGGACTAGCTTGTGCCATGGCTAATGGGCTAGACAATGTAGGTTGACTTTAAGGATGGGGAAGTCCTCTACATTGAACATCTTTTTCCACATGCACACCTGAAATTCTTATGTAGAAAATTCAGTCTTTTGGCTTAAAGATTAACTTTCAGTTCAACTGAAACAGCCACTACCCCCACTCCCATGCCCCCAGGCCTATGACCTTGAAAACAATCAATTACACTCTAATGTAAATTAGTCTCAAATATTCTTCCGTGAGGCAGCTATAACAGGGAGCAAGAATGAAATTAGTGGGCATACGACAGGGGAAAGGGACCATTTTAAAGTCAGAAGAAATGTTCAAAACTGGGAGGCTAAAGCAATAGAGACAAAGTTTGAATATTTCGTAATTTTGTCTAGATTGGCCTTTGTGTGTGCATCACTGAAAATCCATCAGCTCTACTGAATGTCCTTGGATCTCAGACAAATCAATTCTCCTGATCCCCAAAGAGAAAAATAGAATGAGTTAGCAAGAGTGTTTAAGATGCTATGATTCTTAGTGTAAAAAAAAGCACGGAATAGAGAATAAATTTAATCTTCTCAAAAATTGTCACTGTTAAAATGATGTATTAGAGCAAATTTAAAATTCTATAATTAAAATTAACTTTAAGGATATTAGAGATATAATGTAAATTAAAAGGCCAAAGATTTTTTTCTTTGTCAAATGTAAAATTCAGATTATCATTTTGAATAATTTCTATGGAAGTTGCTTTCGAAGTCATGGTTTTTAAAAACAGTATTTAAGTCAGCTGTGTATATAAACAATGGCGTATCAGATATTGCAGCTATTTAGGAAAGCTTCCACATTCCTAAAATAATTCTGAAAACCCAAGAAACCATTTTGTAGTATCGGCAAAGCCATTCAAAGCTTTATTCTTTATATATAGGACTTCAGCCTACTCTAGATCCCTTGAAAGATGGACTTGCTTAGGGTAAAAGTAATAATTTTTAATATCACCTTTCTATTAGTTCTAGTCTAATGCATAGGGAGGCATAATTCACTTCTGTAACAATAAGAAAGAGAGAAATATGTGTATGGATGGATGTCATCAGTAAAGGCCTTTGGCTAAATAAGGCACAATTGATTTGAAGGACATACATCTGAATGGGCCGCTGAGTGGCCCAAGGATGGAGAGGAATGCAGAACTGTCAGTGTTCACTGTAGATGGTTTCCCCCCTCCTCCCCCTCTCCCCTACTCCCCCCTCCTTCTCCCCCTCCTTCCACCCCCCTCCTCCCCCTCTCCCCCTCTCCCTCCTCCTTCTCCCCCTCCTTCTACCCCTCCTCCTCCCCCCTCCCCCTCTCCCCCTCTCCTTCTCCTCTTGTTGAGGGAGATAAATGATAGACGAAAATATATGTGGTAATTGGAGAGGAATGAAGTTACACGAGATGTTAGAAGAAATATAGGTGGAGGTACAATTAATTAAACTAATTAAATGGACTAAAGATGCCAAAGCAAAGCATGATCAGAGGGAATGTGAAAGAAAAAGAAAACATTTGAGACAACAATAACAAAGGATGAAAAATTGAGACTTTTTTTGAACTTGAAATAAAAAAGAAGCAAAATGATCTCTGTCTACTTGCCATCTGCTTAAAGAACTGTAAGATTTGGAGTTTGGTAGAGGCAGAGGTTAGCACAATTTCATTGGTCAATATTAAGCGATTTATGCAACAAAGCCAGTAAAAAATTATGGCTGGAACATTAACCTACATCAAGCAGACAGATTTATGAAGTAGAACTTGCAATGTGGAAAAGTTGACTATTAAAAGCAGATGAAAAATATGGACCAGTACGTGTTCCACAAGGTGTAGTTTTGTTAAAAACAGCAATAATAGCAACAACGTGAAACTGTTGTACCAGCCCATCTTAGTATTTTAATTTTAGTATATCTTTTCAAAGTGAAATCAAAATGCTGTCGTGTCACTTAAAACAATTGTTTGACCATAAAACAACGTTTAGAAGTTGGTTGTAAGCAGACTTCCCTGGGGAGAAGAAAAAAAATGCATCACAAACTTGAATCACGTGGTATATCATTAACCAGAGACATGTACGCATCTATTAAAAAATACATTTTGAAAAGCATTAAATTTTGTAAAATGCATCAACCCCTCAGGCCTGGAGTTGAAGAATGAGTCACTTCAAAAGCAGGGAAGTGCTTGTGACTTAGCTTTTAACTCTTGGAGAGGGGCTTTACTCAAAATAGCCGTACAAATTTAGCAAAATTGGCACCTTCTCTTTAGAACAGTGAAGCTGCAGGATTCCTGAGAAAACTGGGCACAGCTGACGCTGAAGCTTTTAATCAATGAGTGTTGTGAAAGGCAAGAATAAAATCATTATTACCTTTCCACTTAAAATGACATCAACAGCCACTAATCATCCAAATGTAGAGATGACTATGATGTGTAGATGGAGCCTAGCTGCCAGCCTGGTTTGTTGCTTAAGTGTTTGGAGAAAGAACGTAAAACATCACAGGGTGATATGAAGCTCATCCATGCCTGCCTCACCTCCCTGCCTCACAGCTCCCTCCTGTGCCATCTCCCACAGCTTCAAGACTGTGTGGAACACAGTAGTCTTGACTTTCCTTACAAGATTAGCCTCCTAAAAGCAATGACTTAATTATAATCAGGTCACCAAAATCATTATTCTCCCAGGTACCCAGACTTCCATTTCTGAGTCTTCTTAATATCTTCTTCGATCTCATCTCTCACATCTTGAAGTCATTGTGCTTTCAGGTTCTTTTCAGAAATGTCTGAGCTTTGTTTCTTCCCTTCTAAGTCTAAAGCCACGCCAGTGTGAGACCTGATTATCTCATGCCTAGAACTCTAAAATCGCTTCCTGGATGCACTGTACTGTGACAATAAAAGTATCCCCATAAATTTAAAGTGTTTTCATTACACTTGGTGATAAGTCTATAAGTGCTAACAATTTTTCATGCACTAAATTATCTATAAAATTATTAGTTGGAGTAAATTGAACAAAAGCATATAAATGTATTATAAAATTTGATAATTATTAAATATAAAATGTAAAGTCTGTTGAAAATGCATCTGTTATTGAGATGGATGGAGCTGGCTTTTTCCTCAACCAGTTTATGAATCTACAGATGAATGTTATTTATCACTAGAACGTGACAGAGTTCAACTTCAAGTTTCTCTCTCTCTTTCTCTCCCCTCTCCTCCTCTTCCCTCTCTTCTCACCCTTTTACTCCCTCCCCCTCCCTGCCTTCCTTTCTGTCTTAACCTAGGCGTAGGTACTCAGAAAACTGGATGACAAAAGTTGGTGGGAATGGAAGGAGTCTTGATGTAGGAATATCACTTAATTATTTGAAGTTCTTCTAAGTTGCATGTGAAAAGAATATAGTAATCTATAATAAAAATATTTTTAATTATTTAGCAGCTGATAATTTCATAATGACCACTTAGTTTTGTATAAGGCAAAAATTGGAAAACATCTGATTTGCAAACAGATTTGTTACCCAACCATTAAAATCACTTAATTTCTCAATATCTGGAAGTGTATTAAAAAGACTCTAATAGGGGCCGGCCCCATGGCTGAGTGGTTAAGTTAGCGTGCTCTGCTTCGGTGGCCCAAGGTTTTCCCGATTCAGATCCTGGGCGCAGACGTGGCACTGCTCATCAGGCCATGCTGAGGCAGTCCTGCATGCCACAACTAGAAGGACCCACAATTAAAAATATACAACTATGTACTGTAGGGCTTTGGGGAGAAAAAGGGAAAAGAAAATCTTAAAAAAAAAAAAGACTCTAGTAGATCAGCTATTATTCCTATTAATCTTTAACTTACAGGTCCCTTGTTTCTGGAGCTAAGGTTACATGAAACTGGGGTAAAAAATAACCCCGTAAAATTGGACTTTTGTACTTTAGGAATTTATCCGTCATTTCTGGACACAGATCTATATACGAATACCAAATTTAAATTATCTAGGAAGTCATCAAAAATTCTTTAAAAGTTGTGGTACTTGAGAATTATTATATATAAATGAATTTTAATTTTATTTCATGATGAAAAATGATTTTTTATAACTATATATTTGACAGAATTGGAACAGATTTAAATCTTTAAAAGATGAACCAATCCTAATTCAGTGAAGCTGCTTTTCTAGAATTTAAGATATTATATCCTAGAATTCACTTCAGAAACATTTCGTCTCACATCTGCATATAAGGAGATGGCCTGGCTTTTAGACTGCACCTTTATATTTTTGTAAAAATTGACCCAAAAAACTGCTTGGCCACTATTAATTGTAGGGCATATAAATGATGTATTAAATTATAAGATGCATCAAGTTAAGAGATGAATGAAATATTATTGTTAAGTGCATGATTTATGGTAGGAATCTATAACATAACCTGTTTATTTTGATCTTCAGCCCCAAAGTACACGGAATAAATGAACATAGTCAAAGGCAGGCAAGTGGGAGGTTTGGGCCAAGTTAAAAATGAACTTTGTGCCTGAGTATTTACAGTATCTAATGTTTTGGCAAAGTTTAATAAAAATGTTTCTTGTACCTGGGTGAATTATATAGGAAAATATAAGACATTAACTTACCTATCACCCATATATCCCATATTTACTCAAAGATATACTGTCATTTTATAGAAATAATCATGGGAATTTTGGCCTCTTCTGGAATCCTTCAAAATATGCAACTGAGACCCTCTGGCCTGGCTTCCCTTCAGCAGCAGAGCCTGAGACAGGAGCTTGCATGCAGGTGGCTTATTTTGAGAAGTGATCCCAAGGGATAGAAGTGGGAGATACGAAGCGTTGAAAGAGGGAAGGAGGAAAAGCCAGTCCAAGGGTCTGTTGTGGAGCTGGGTCACCACCGTGGGCAACTGCAGCTCAATCCTGCTAAGGACCCTTTGAGGAGTCATGTGAAATATGCCTCAAAATTGTCCACCCAGAGGATATATTAGAGGAGAGTTTATCTCTGGCTCTTTTTCCTATTGGTCAAGGGTCACATCATGGAATATTAACTATCTATCTCCCTTCCAGGTTTGTGCATGTGTCAAAGGTGGGTGTCCCACATGGAAGCAACAGAGAGGCCCTGGGACAGAAAGTGAGAGATATGAGGTGTCGCTGAGGTTACACCAGTGTGTGCAGCTCATTGGCGAGAGTGCACAAGTGGGCCTAGAGGATGGGCGATGGGGCACAAGAAGTGTCTGGTTGACATCTTGGCACCAAATGCTGTTATTACTCAGAAAGGTGAAAATACAGAGAGGCTGGATTTGTAGCAAATTGGTCTCCCAGCATATTTGTTGTTTTATTTTGTTTTGCAAATAATTACTAATCTAAGAAACATAGGTGAGGCCTAGGAATCTTGTCATGTGTTGTCACCCAGGTGGAATAAGGTGACATTCTTTCAATTTTTACCCACGTTCTTTGCTTTGCTTTCCCATGACCTCCCTCAGAAGTGCTACATCCTTTGACACTAATTAGAGGGCAGAAGAAGTGAGACTTAAAAGAAAATTGGCTTCACTTCTGACTCCCCATTCTACCATATAATGAATGTCATGATCAAAGGCAGCCTCGCCTACACCAACGTGTAGGAATTTTCCTGTTCTTTGGCAGTCTGGAAGTTTTTACACCATAGTTCAATTCACAATGGGTTAGAGGTAAAACTTTTATTCCTGATGTGGGAACCCTGCAATGCAGGGTCACTGTGAATGGGGAGGCCAGG
The DNA here is from genome assembly GCF_041296235.1 of Equus asinus. Classification (NCBI taxonomy): domain Eukaryota; kingdom Metazoa; phylum Chordata; class Mammalia; order Perissodactyla; family Equidae; genus Equus; species Equus asinus. Next base: position 40,786,838 of record NC_091796.1, on the reverse strand, counting down.
AAAGGAGAACCAGCATAACCTTCCCCAGGCACTCAAGCAAGTCAGCTTTAGAACAAAACACAGAAGTTTAGGATATGGAATTTGATTTCCTTACAACTATCCATGTCTGTGTACACCTCAGCAAATTTGTCTTTTCCAAGGATTCTCTCACCTTAGTTGCCTATCTGAGGTACGTAACATTATTGCCTGCCTTGCTTTTGCTTCCTGGAGAAAACCCTGCATCCAATACCTAGAGGGGTTTGGTCCGACTTTAGTCCATTGCCAGCAGTGAGCTCTCATGGGGAGCTGGGCTGGGGAGAAGATTTCTGAAGGGTGGAGGTGATTTTCTTTATAAATCTTAGTGTTCTGGAATTGGTGAGTGAATAAAAGCAGATATCCTTGTCTTCATGCTGAACGGTATGGCATTTGAATGCTTGTTCAGATTCTTTCTTGGAACTAGTTTCTCAAGCAATCACAGGAGGTTATTCACCAAAGTCAATGAAACTGAAATGTTCTTTGTCAGCAGGAGAATATGACTAGATGTGCTCCCATTATATCTATTGGAAGCGTTTCTCCTGATCCTCAAAATGTATTATTACATTTCAGATGACATTAAGAGAGGAGTCTTTAGTCACGGAATTCTAGTAGGAGGGGAAAAAAGTAGTTTTGATTATTTTCTTTATTATTGTTGTTAAAATGTGAATCGTGCCCTTCAGTTGATGAATTCTCATTGAAGCTTCAATGGAAGGGGAAGATGAGATAACATAAATGATAGCTATAATTAATTTTATACTAAGCTTCCTTGATGAAATTAATATTGTCAGATGGAAATGTAATTTAAGCAAAATATGCTTATATGCTCATGTAAGCTGAGTTACACATTTGGACTTTAAGAAAAAAATCACTCTTGCATTTCGTAGAACCGCTTACAAAATGATTTAGCTTAATTGTTTGTACAGCTTTCTAGACATTATAGCTCTTTAAAGGAAATAAGGGCACATGAGATGAAGAGGCAAAAGACAAAGGGTCATTTTAAATATGGTTCTATTATTTTGGGAAAAAATCATAATAATGCAGGATACTTCTAATTCCCAAAGGAACTATGTTTTTAACATATATATTAATATACTCTGGCAGTAGTTTTGCATTCATAAAAAAGGAAAAATTCTGGCAATTTAAAACAATTTAAAACTAAACTGAAATAAATTATATTGATTTGCTAGGTAAACTTTAAAACATACTGACCTAAAAGGTCAGCAAATGTTAGTGGAAAGTATACATGTCAATATCTGTTGCATGCCTGAATTCTTTGCCTTTATATGACATTTCAAGCAATTTTCATAACTGGTCAGGAAAAGTAGAAAGTAAGAAACACCAAGACAGCTCACTGATTTCGGATAAAATCTTCGATGTTCTCAAAAAAAATACCCGTAAGCATCATAAACTGACATTGATTACTATTCAGAAATCAGCATCTGAAACGTGTTTCTTAATATGAACCCAAGCATTATGTAACATATAATGAAAATTTGAAATATCAGTCAATGGTGGATATTTCTCCCCTAAAGAATCTATTCCCGGTAGACAGTCAATACAATACTTACTCAATTAGCTAATTACAATAATTAAGGGCTCATACACGGGAATATAGAAACGCCAATTGATGTGCCGGAAGAGAGGGTGGCGTACTGGTAAAGTCAGCATTCTTCTCTCTCCTTGCATATAAGAATACATGATCATGATCTACTTTACTTCCTCCCGAACAAATTGAATCTGTACAGCTGTGTTAAAGATATGGTCTATTTATGAGCACGTAAAGACCTCGTAAGTGAGGTTGCCCTAGTCTTTGTGATTAAATGCCTGGGCTGTAAGTCTTTCTCTTCACCATTACAATGTACTTTCCACATATAGCGTAGTATAGATGTGTCAAGCAACACTTGGTCCTTCTTCTCCTACGGCCATATAGGTTGGTTGTAAAATCTCAGGCAGCAAGCGCTAGTAGGAGGAAGCAAAGAAACTAGCGTTTATTTAGGGTTTACCCCATGTGGCAAGCACTGTGTAGCTACTTTCCATGTGGGGCCTCATGTTGTTCTTTCAACCTCCTGAGAAGTGGATATTATTTCCATTTTACACGAGGAAGATAAGGCTCAGACAGATTACACAATTAAAACATAGTAGAATTAATTTTCAAAACAGGTTTTATGTTATCTCAGTAATGATTTCTTGCATCTGAGATTGCAATGATTTCATCTTCTTTTTTGTTACTGATCTTTGCCTTCTAGCCTTGCTGGATCTCTAACACTTCCAATTCATGATTTCCCAAGCCACATTAATTACTTTCCTTTTCAAATCTACTCCTTTCCTGAATCCATCCTTCCAAGATGGAAACCTTAACTATACTCCTCCCCGATCCTTCTCATCCATTTTGTGTAAACACTCTTTAAGCCCATCGGTATCTTGCTAAATACATCTTGAATCCAGTCCCTTCACATCTTGGATGAAGCACCTAGGTGACAGGTTATTGTATTCTTTTCAACAAAGTAGTTTAAGTCATTCTAGGTTGACATCTGCCTCATAAACTCAATGAACTCTAATGTAGCTAATTAGAGGCCTATTACCTAGCAGGGACATCTCTGTTGCCAAGCCTCTAGGTGGCACCCCAAGTCTTGAGGCATTTAAGAAAAGACAACCCAACTTTATTACAGATGCTATTTGGGTGACCTGAGACAAGTACTCCTTTCCTAAAGCATTGCTTCTCAAAAGGGAATTTGGCTGAAACATGTATCTGAGAATCTCCTGGTGTGCAGATTCTTGGGCCGCTGCCCCAACCCCACTATTCTCACCTAATAAGTGCAGGAAATAGAAACCTCTCTAGGTATTTTAAACACGAAGAAATTTAACACAGGGGTTTAAGGGCTTACAAAATCATTAAAAGAGGTATAGGCTATAGGCTGGGACCCCAGAATGATATGGAACTGACCCATAGGAGTGCTGCTGCTTTTGAGGCTGCCACGGGACATATGAGTTCAATTCGTCCCTCTTGGTGTGACCCAAGTTCAAGAAGTTACTGTTGCCACCATGGTCACTGTTGTAATGGCCTCTTGACACCCAAGAAGCTGGGAAGTGGGCACCTGTGGCTGTGAGTCACGGATCAGAAAGCCGGAATCAAGAATCCACTACTGAGCCAGCTGCCACCACAACTCCATGTCAACACCAGGAAGCTGGAATGTCCCTACAGAAAAACTGTTAGTACAACCTTGCTTGCCAAAAGCAACAACCAAGACGGGCGGGGAAACTCCCTGTGCTTCTCTTGCCCTCCCAAATCTTGTGTAAGTCCTTCTAACAGGCTAAGCCTCATTCACACCCAGAAATCTAGTGGTTTTTAGCCCTCTAACCTGTGCAAGTAGAAGGAGGCTGGGAGGGCAGTTGAGAAAGCCAATCTATAGTACCCGGCATGCAGTGATTACCAGTTTCAGAGGTATCTTTATATGGCCTTCTCTACATTATATGTGTAGAATATAACTTATATATAAAAGTATGTTTAAACATATTGTATTGTGACTTGTCTTTTTAAACTTTTTTTTCAAAATATGTCTTAGAGATCTTTCTTTATCAGTATGTGTGGATGTAACCCATTATTTTTTTTAAACAATGCCTGACAGGTGCATATAGATTATTTCTAGGTTTTGCCAGAGCAGAAACTGCTGCAGTAACATGACTGGACCTACATTTTGGTGCACATGTATGAGTGATTTTATAGCATAGGCTTCTAGAATTCAGAAGCTATCCATATTTAAAATTTTGGTATTGTCAAATTGCAAGAGCAAAAATGTCGTAGTAAAGTATCTTCCTATGAGTAATTTAGGAGGTTCTTGCTATGACCATACCCTTGCCAATACTGGATATTTATTTTTTGCCACTCTGAAGGGTGAAAAGTGATATTTCATTGTTTAATCTACATTTGTGTATGAGTGAGGTTCTCTCTTTTTGTGTTTGCTGGATATTTGTAGTTCTATGAATAGCCAGTTCATATGCTTTACCCAGTTAAAAAATTGAATTGTCATTTTTCTGTTCATTTAAGGAAACTTTTCATATTAAAAATAATATTCCTTTGTCTATAAATGGTTTCAAATATTTCTCACAAACTGTCACTTATCTTGTAACTTTGCTTTATGGTATCCTTTTTTATTTTGTACAGAAAGTTTATGTTGTTGTATGATTAAATCTGTCCATCTTTTTCTTTATAGTTTCTGTATTTTGAGTTGTATTAGGAAGGCCTTGCGTATCCCAAGATTATTGAAATATCCTACGCTATTTCTTTTTGTACGTTGTAATAAGGCTGTCAAACTCAAAGTTTAGAGCACAGTCCTCCAAGACTGCCATCACTTTAGGTGCTAGCTGCAAGTTTGGGGGTCTCCAGGGCCACCCTCACTTCTGACCAACTGGCCACAAATTCAGAGGTTCCAGGTTTGATAATTCACTAGAAAGACTCACCCAACTCACTGAAAGAGCTATCCTTATGATTCCAGTTTTATTATAGCCAAAGGATGCAAATCAGGACCAGCCGAAACAAGAACTGCATAGGTGGAGTCTGGAAGGGGTCCTAAGGCAAAGCTTTCAGTCATCTTCTCCGTGTGGAGTCCTGGATGGTGTTACCTCTTTTCACCTATGATGTGTGCCAACTCTCTTGTTATTGCTAACCAGGGGAGTTCACCCAAGCTTCTACATGGAAAGTTTTTACTGGGGTTTCCTCATGTAGGCATGATTGATTGAATATGGGCCAAGTGGTTGAACTCAATTCCCAACCCCTTCCGCTTTGAGGGATCAGGCTGTGTCTCAAAGCATCAATCCTTCAATCACATGGTTGGTCCTTCTGGTGTGGCCAGTCCCCATCTTGAGTTATCTCCTTGGCGCAAACCATCCACCATGAATCACCTCGTTAACATAAATTAGGTGTGGTGTGAGGGGCCCCTCATGAACAACAAGGATACTACAAGCGCTGGAAAAATCCTAAGTGGTTACCTCCATTCTCTCCAAGAGCTGGAACAAAGACCAGACTTCATTTTGGGTAAAGTTTATTCTTTACCACACAGATGTTTTATAATTTAAACAATTTTTAGATTTTTAATATTTTTGGAAGGATATTTTTTATGGCTGGTGTGACATTCAACTTTTCCAAATGAGTAGCTAGTTGTCTCCACACCACTTGAGTATTCTATTATTTCCCATTATTTTGAAATGCCATCTTTATCATAGACTAAATTTTCATATATATGGCTCTGTTTCTGGATCTCTATTCTGGTTCTTTTATTTGTTTTCTGTACCTGCCTCAATATCACACTGTTTGAAGTACTATAACTTTATAATTTTTTTTAATAGTAAGCTTTGATAACTAGTAGGTCAAATTTGACTTATTCTCTTTCCAAAATATCTTGGCTCTTATTGTACATTTTCTTTTACAGAAAAACTATAATTTTGTCAGATACCACAAATAAATCTCAATGGGATTTTAATTGGGATTATGCTGACTTTATGAATCGCTTTAAGGAAGTTGGTATCATTAGAGTACGGAAATTTTTCACTCAGGATGACGGCATGCTACTCTATTTACTCAGTTCCTTTTTAAAATGCCCTTCAGTAAAGTATTGTTTCCTGTCTGTACTTCTTGAATGCTTTTAAAGGTAATTTCCAGGCATATTGCTGCTTCGTATGCTATTGTGACCAAATTTTTTTTTCCTGTTTCTAATTGATTATTGCCTTTGTATAGGAAAGCTATGGGTTTATGTCTTAAATCTAGTGCATTATTAAATTACATTTATTAGTTTTAATAGTCGTTCAGTTAATTATTTTAGATATTTTTAGATAGATAATTATATCATCTGCATAATGATACTATTGTCTTCCCATGAATAAATATTGGACGATGGGGGGGGCAAATAATGTGAAATAGAAGTATTGCTAGCAGGCACCACTGTTCAGCTCATAATTTTAATGTGAATGCTTCCAATATTTCACTTTTAAGTGAGACATCTGTGATATATTTCTATATTATAATCTTTGTCAATTTTAGTAAGTTGCTTCTATTTCTAGCATACTGTAAGTTTTAATCAGGAATAAGTGCTTCATTTACAAAGTGCTTTTGGAATTTAGCAAGATCATTTTATTTTATTTCATTTGTAATATGTTATTGTGGTGAATTACATGAATACACTTCCTAATATTAAATCATTTTTCTATTCCTTAGTTAAACATAGTTAAATCATATATAGTACTGTTTAATACACTCTAGAACTTAATTTGTTAAAGTTATATTTAGGATTTTCATAAGTTGTTTTGACCAATAGAATTGTTTGGGATTCTCTTCACCTGGAATTGGCATCAGAATTATACTGTCCTCAGGGAGTGAGGTTGGAAAACTTTCCATACTTTTCTATGCTTTGGAACAATTTAAATAATATGGGAATTACAGGTTTTTTAAAGTTGGTAGAAATCACTTGTAAAGCCAGCCAAGATTTATGCATTTTGCAGGAATAGAAATTTGGCCTACTTTTATATTTCTTCTCTGTTGTTGAATCATTGAGCTTTAAGGTTCTTTTTGAGTTGTTAGTCATTTGTATTTTCTCTAAAAATTGTCTTCTACATAAATTTTCAAATTTTTTGTATATACTTGTGTATTTCCTTTTGTTATTTCAAAAATTTCTCTATATCTATACCTATTTATCCTTTCTCATTCTTATTCTTTTTCTAATTTGTATTTTCTTTCTTTGTTTTGTGAGGAAGATTGGCCCCGAGCTAACGTCTGTTGCCAATCTTGCTCTTTTTGCTTGAGGAAGATTGTTGCTGAGCTAACATCTGTGCCACTCTTCCTCTATTTTATGTGCGACGCTGCCACAGCGTGACTTGACGAGTAGTGCTAGATCCATCCCAGGGATCTGAACCTGCAAACCCTGGGCCACCAAAGCAGAATTCACAAACTTAACCAATATACCACTGGCCCGCCTTTGTATTTTCTTTCTTTTTTCTTTAATAATGTGAATATATTTGTAAAAGGCATATGTAGCTGATCTTTTCAAAAAACCAGCTTTTGTTTTTTTTTGATCAAGTTTACTTTAAAAAATATTCTTTGTCATTAATTTATCTCTTTACTATTAATTTCTTCATTTTACTTTTTTTAAGGGTTATTTTGTGATTCTCTTTCTAACTTCTAAGACTGAATATTTAATTTATTTTCAACTTATTTTATTTTCTAAGGAATTCATTTAAATGTATACATTTTCCTCTTTGTCCACATCCTACATATTTGGATCTGCAGTGCTTTTATTTTGTTAATTCCTAAGTAAATTGCAGTTCAGTATTGATTTCCTCTTTAAGAATTATTTAGATCTGATTTACAGGTAATTGAGCTTGTTAATTTTTAATTTTATTGCATTGTGATCAGAAAAATATGGCTCGTATGATTCATGTGATTTCTTTTTGAGTAGAATTTATTTATATTTTCTTTGTGGACTAATAACCTTTTAAAAGTATAGTAAGAACATTTAATATGAGATCTACCCTTTTAACAGATTTTTGAGTGTGTAATACAGTATTGCTAAATATAGGCACAATGTTGTACAGCAGATCTCGAGAACTTACTTGTCTTGTATAACTGAAACTTTATTCCCATTGAATAGCAACTTTCCATTTCCTCCTTCCCCCAGCCCCAGGCAACCACCATTCTACTCTCTGCTTCCATGCATTCAACTATTCTTGATACCCCTTGTAAGTGGAATCATGCAGTATTTGTCCTTCTGTGATTGGCTTATTTCACTTAGCATAACGTTCTCCAGGTTCATCCATGTTGTTGCATATTGCAGGATTTCCTTCTTTTTAATGCTGAATAACATCCCATTGTATGTATTTAACAAGTTTTCTTTATCCATTCACCTATCAATGGATTTTTATGTTGTTTCCACATGTTAGCTATTGGGAACAATGCTACAATGACTATAGGAGTGCAAATACCTCTTTGAGATCCTGACTTCACACTACTGTATTTTTAAGTTTTGCAAATGGTTATGGGTCTTTTGAAGAGTAACTGGAAGATGAAAAACAGAGATGGGGAAAATTGTATGTAGAGAAGTTTTGAGGGGTGATAAGGAGCTCAGTTTTGGACGTTTGTGTTTGAGATAGCTCTTAAACATTCAGATGGAGCTGCCAAGTAAGCAGTTAGATGTACAAGTCTGGAGAATAGTTTTGAAATCCAGACTGGAGATACAAATTTGGGAGTCATTAGCTTATAAATGGCATTTAAAGCCATAAGATTGAATGAGTTCACTAAGGGTGTGGATGTAGGTAGACAGAGAAGGCAAGAGGATCAAGGATTCAGCCCTGAGTTTCTCCAACATTAAGGAGTTGGAGGGAAAACAGGGGAACCAAGCAGAGACATCGAGAGAAGAGGAAAACCAAGAAACTGTGATGCTCTAGGAGCCTAATGAAGAAAGGTTACTAAGAAAGAAGAAGAAATCAATTGCTACAAATGCTGCTGATGGCTCAGGTACGAAGAGGACTGAATATTGACTGCTGGCTTTTAGCAGTGAGGGGGGTCACTGGGACCTTGACAAAAGTATGCCTTTCTTCACACTTCGCCCCCGCCTAGATGCACTGCTACTTACCTCTGTATCTAAATTACACTTATCCAGGAGTTGGTAAATGTGTTAGCCGGCTCGGGATGCCATGATAAAATTCCACAGACTGGGTGGCTTAAACAAGAGAAATGTAATTTCTCACGGTACTGGAGGCTGGAAGTCCAAGGTCAATATTCTGGCCAATTTAGTTTCTAGTGAAGGCTCACTTCCTGGCTTGTAGATGGCCACCTTCTCACTATGTCCTGACGTGGACTTTCCTCCGTGTATGTGCATGTGTGTGTGTGTAGGGGTGTTAATAGCGAGGTGGGGTAATGTTGGGGGGGAGGTGGAATGTTCTCTGGTGTCTCTTCTTACAAGGACCTTAATCCTATCAGATCAAGGCCCCACCCTCGTGACCTCATTTAACCTTAATGACTTCCTTAGAGGTCCCATCTCTAAATACAGCCACACTGGGAGGTTAGAGCTTCAACATATCAGTTTTGGGGGGACAGAAACATTCAGTTCATAAAGGTAATCTACAGTTATGGGTTAAATCTGGCTCACTGCCTGTTTTTGTAAATAAAGTTTTATTGGGACCCAGCCATGCTCATTAGTTTATGTGTTGTCTTGGCTACTTTCACACTACAGTGGCCAAATTGAGTGGCTGCAACAGAGACCATGTGACCCACAAAGCCTAAAGTATTTACTATCTGACCCTTTACAGAAAATTTGCTGACCCCTGTACTTAGCCTGGCATTCATCTCAGTTCCTTTGAGACTACATTGATCATTCTTCTGAACTCCTGTGGTACTAGTTATTTTCTGATACACTCATCTCACTCTTCTAATCCATTATCATGTGTTGTCATTTTTTAGGTGGGGGTGTCTTCCTCCCCAGTTTGATTAAAACCTCTTCAAAGGCAGAACTCTGTGCTATTTTTCTTTGTTTCCACCACAGTCTTATGCACACACACATACAAAAGATGTAAAATAAATATTCATTAATTCCTTTATGTTATATACTTGCAGATTTCACTGCTTGCTCTGCCCATAACTTCTTCTAGAAAACTTGCCCCACCCACAGCTTCTGGAAAGGCCAAGATTAAGTGCCATGTGATTATAGCCCTGGTCACCTTGAGAGTTTGCATTAAGACACTGAGTGGGTGCCGTTGCCATCCTATCGGACCTCAGACAAACAAGAGCGGCCTCTTCCGGGAGCTATGCACCAACCTCCCTCACCTTGGTCCCTTGCCCTTCTCATGAGAGCATTCCCCCAATAAATCCTTTGAACAGGAATTCCTCATTTCAGGCTCTGCTTTTAGGGAACCCCACTTAAGAGCTAAGACAAGGGCCTTTAACTCAGACCAAGACTTCAGGGACGTTCATGTCTCAAGCAATTTCCAAGTCGGAATCAAATCTCCAGAATAATATTCTACTGTGTTAGACAGGGAGGAATTCTTGCTAGGGTCCCTCTCATTGAAGGACAATGGAGAAGGGAAATCCTCCCAGTGGGCAGAGTCTTTCTCTTATATCAAACTTAAAGCAGTTCACTAACCTGCTAAGGAAGTGTCAATAAGCTGAAGTAGTTGGGGTTTGCTGAACCTGTCCTATAACTTACCATAATGTGATCATCTCACCTCCAATGCCAGTAAGGGGCCCCAATGCTACAAGATGTGAGTCTGTGTCTGGGGAGATGGGGTGATGAGGCAAAATTTCTACTATTGGCTAATGTGTGTGCTTTAACCTGACGTCATCTCATAGACCGTTTTCTTTTTTCCTTCTGTTTAATTTTTGTTTGTGTCCTGTTTTTCCTCTGTTAAGATATATCTGGAAGTCACGATTAAATTTACTGTTTAGTCGGGGCCGGCCCGGTGGCGCAGCGGTTAAGTTCGCACGTTCCGCTTCTCGGCGGCCCGGGGTTCGCTGGTTCGGATCCCGGGTGCGGACATGGCACTGCTTGGCAGCCATGCTGTGGTAGGCGTCCCACGTATAAACTAGAGGAAGATGGGCACGGATGTTAGCTCAGAGCCAGACTTCCTCAGGAAAAAGAGGAGGACTGGCAGTAGTTAGCTGAGGGCTAATCTTCCTCCAAAACAACAACAACAACAACAAAAATTTACTGTTTAGTCCCTAGGTTGCAAAATGGTGAGATCGAGCTAGAGGAGGAAAAGGCTTCATTTGGAGAAAAATATCTCCGAGGCATCATGTTGGGACAGAGTAGCCAGGTGTGATGTGATGTGACTTTGGATTGTCCCTTGTCAGGTTGAGGTAAATGTGATTACGGCTTTAATGTGGATAATCAGAATATGTTAGGTGTGCACACACACCTTTAAAATTGCATATGTGAGGGCCGGGGGATGTGCAAGATAAATTTGATTGACTGCATTGCTTTGTCCCTTTCTAGAAAACCTACTGTGCTTACAGCTACTGGTTGGAACAGCCCTACCTAATACATGACACTCTCCTCATCCATTCCCCATTGTGGCTAACTAAACCAGGGGTGGGCTCTCAGTCAAGACCAGCTGATCCTGTGACCAGTGACCAGATTCCCTCCTGAGAACTGGAATTAAGAAAAAGAGACTGTTGTTGATGGTTGGTTCTGAGCCTTGAAGCTTTAAGTTCATATAGACTCAGGGATTGAAGAGGCCGATATTGGGCCATCTGCAAGGAAACGAGACCCGCTTGGAGAGAGAAAGATGAAGATGCTAAGAAAGGATGAAGTGATAATAACGATAAGAGATGGTAAAGAAGGTGCAGAGACACCATGAAAGAAAGAGACAGAAAGGAAAAAAAGATCAGAGAGAAGAAAAGACTTCCCAGAGTGACTAAGACTCACCTTTGTGCCTTACATTTCAAATTCCTATCTTCTGTCCCCATGAGACACATGTTTTACTCTGGCACCCAACTCAAATAACAAGTACCAACTCTGCTCTCTAGAAGCTTATAATATAGAAGAGATAGCCCTCAGATGAGCTATCATATACTGAAGATTGAGGCATTAAATGCAGGACGATAAGTACAGATAAAACATAATAATGCATTAAAAATAATATTCTATTTTACTTGCTGCCCTTAGAAAGTGTGAGATTTGCTCACATTCTCTGGATAAGCCTCTTTTACTTTCTTGATCCAGCATGAGAGAATTTATGTTCCATGTAACGAAAAGAGCCTTGGCTACAATAAGTCAATTAATGAGAGACGTTTTCTAAAGCTTGGCGGAACAGACTCATCAGGATTCTAGATCCTTAGGGAGTAAGATCAGAATCCACAGTGACCCTATTAATTTGGATGAGAAACTGGAAAAATGGACACTGAAAGGTGGTGTTAATATGCAGGGGAAATAAAAACAACCTTTCAAAAAATAACAGGAAGGCAAACTAGGGGCTGGATCTGGGCCAGCCGTGGTTTAAAAAGTAAAATTAGTTCAGTGATAAACGTAAGCAGAACATATTGACACTGGAAAAAATGTTCCCTTTATACTTGACATTGTCAAATTCTAACCAATAAAATATAGTAGTGCATAGATGCCTATGGCACCCTTCTAAAAAATTTGATTTCTGTTTTCTAGAGTCTTATAGGCTAAAAGAGACAATGTTCAGATTGACTTCTACATAAAGAAGACATGAAGAGTTTAATGTGGAAGTTTAAGTACAAATAAAGTGTTATAATACTTTATAAAAAATGTCCTGTTACCTTTTAAAAGCACTTTCAATATCTGCCATGTTTTTTTGTTTTGTTTTGCTTTGTTTTTTTGAAGAAGATTAGTCCTGAGCTAACATCTGTTGCCAATCCTCCTCTTTTTGTCGAGGAAGATTGGCCCTGAGCTAACATCTGTGTCCAACTTCTTCTATTTTATGTGTGGGATGCCTGCCACAGCATGGCTTAATAAGCAGTGCGTAGGTGTGTGCCTGGGATCTGAACCAGTAAGGCCTGGGCCACTGAAGGAGAGCACATGAACTTAACTACTAGTTAAGTAGAACTTAACTACTAGCCACCGGGCCTACCCTATCTTCCTTGCTTTTAATGACAACCAATGTAGACTTTGGAGAAAGAGCTGGGTTCAGAATCTGACTGTGTTGCTCACCTGCTGGAAGCCCACAGACAAGCCATTTAGCCGCTTTGATTCTTAGTTTCTTGATTTGAAAAGTGGGGATGATAGTCACCATCTTGCAGGGTTGCCACCTTTAGACCTGGTGTCTGAGATTTAGTTGGCCATAGTTATTGCCACTCCTTAGGCGTTACCTCTCTTTCCTTATGTCTGGGAGCCCTTTTGTGCATCAGGGTTTGCAATCACCTGGGTAGAGGTTGTTACTTACAAGAGAACTTCAGAGTTATTTATGGTACGAGGAAATATTAAAAGAATGAAGGAAAAAATATATGGCGCAAATAAAACTTGATTAGGTCACTGTGTGTCCTTGGGCAAGTTACCTAACCTCTTTGGGCTTCAGTTTCTTCATATTTTAAGGTGCAGGTGTTGAGGTGGGGTAAAAATGGGAGAGTGGTTGCTGAAGATGATTTCTAATATCACTTGCAGCTGTAACACTGATGACTCTCTAAGACCAGGAGCAAATTTAATTTTTTCTTTGACACTGAGGGCTTTTACACAAAAGACAATGGTGAGCTTTAATACATCTTTCTGAGGATAGAATTAGAGGGAATAGACTGAACAAAACCTCCCTTCATTTAGGTTAGAGATAAGGAAGACTTCCCAGACTGTGGGAATTATACATTGACGTGAGTTCTAGCAGGATGGATTTCTCTCTCCCTGGTCAGAGTAAGATCCTTTACACGAAGACTGTTTCCAGTGAGCGAGTGAGAGTGAGGGGAGTGTGGGGTGGGGAGAGGGATAAAGGGACTAATGGCCTTTCCCAACTAGCCCATGGTCCTATGTGGACTTGCCAACTTGTAGTCCTGGGTTTCACGGAGTTTATGCTCCTGGGAGCGTAGGCAAGCTTGGTGATGGTCACTGAGTTAGCACAACTACCAATGTGCTTTGCATTGGGGCCCAACAGGACGGTTTGGTAGGTATTAATTAGCACATGGAATAGAACAGGTCTAAGACTCTCTGAGATTCCCAGTTTGTTTTTACCATTGTGGTTGAAAAGGTAGTAAAGTTCTAGAGAATGGTAATGTTCTCAAAGTCGTTAACTGAGGGCTAACAAAACAACCACTCCCCATTCAAGTTCCCAAACTGAGCAAGCAAGGCACCTGGTGGGGAAAAAATCATGGGGCTGACAGGGACCCGGCGACACTGTGATCCTCAGCATTGCAGGCTGTGCTGTCAGCCCTTCGGGAAAGGACCCTATTCCCTCATTATGATGGCAGTGTGTCAGCTACATTTAGGCTAGATAACCACTTTGATGTTGCTCTTCTAATCTTTACTTTGTATTTTGTTTTATTTCCTACTGTCTCCATATTCCACTTCTCTTGTATTCAGCCTCATTGTCTGAGCTTGTTTTTTGTTGTTGTTGTTACTTGTTTGTATATTTTTTGCATGATGGGATTTTTATAGTAAATATTTCATTACATCTCAAGACACTCTTATATTCACCTACTATGGTTTAATATTTTGTTCGCACTTGTTCTCAGCCAATCTGACTTCAACTTGGAACTACTATAGCCCCACTAGGGGGCCTCAAGTGCTGTAGTCAGAGCCCGCTGTTGGCTGCTCTCCCGGCAGAGTTCTAGAAAGTTAAGACTGACACACACTTGAGAAAAGACAGAGCATGACCACGACCATATAGAGCTAAAGATCCCTATGTTCTGATGCTGGATACTGGGGAGTATTGTTTTCTTTCAGAAGCAGAGAAAAAGTTTCAGGAAAAGACTGTCTCAGCGACATGTGGCCTTGAGAGATGCTTGAGAAAAGTTGTTCCGGGCTTTTAGGACTGGCTTGTATGAATCCTCCTGCCTCGATTCTCTCCCCGTTTCAATTTATCTCATCCACTACTGACAGATTAATCTTCCGAAAACTGTGCAGTCATCACATCATTGCCTATCTCAGGAACCGTCAATGATTCCACATTATCTAGACCCAAACCTCCCAATCTTTCAGAGTGATAAGGACTCCTTTTAACGTTAAAAAAAAAAAAAAGAACAGCCACGTGACATTTTTAGAATCAATTCACTACACTTTTAAGTGAATTTGAATTTGTATTTAAGTGTTTACTTCAGCATCTATATATTTAAAAAAAGGTCCAGGCAGGAGAAATTATCATTAGTTTATAATGCTTGGCTCACCTCTGGATTCCTGGACCCCTTGTGATAACTTCAGGCTTCTACGAACCTTGAGTCGGAAATATTAGCCTAGAGGACTATACTCTAAGCATTGCCAGGATGTTTCATCAGGCAACATTCTCTGATTCCATGGACTTTCCTAAGGTAGACAGCTTTTCTGGTGTGTCCGCTCTCCTGTCTCTCTGTAGCCTCCTGGACCATTCTCCAACCACTCCTCCCCACCCCTCACCCCCTGTATTTCCAATTGCTCCATTTTCATTGATACTTTCTTTGTAGCCCCCAAATATGCTCAGGGATCAAGTAATTTAAAGTATCCCCCCTAATCCTAAATATCCTCCCTAATTCTTAGGTTGTCAGGGCTCTATTTTCTGCCCTTCACAGCCACATTCCTCTGCAGGTTAGTGAACACTCATTTGTTGAATTCCCATCCACACTTCAGCCTCACAGCCCCTGCCTTACTTTACTCTCTCATCATTTTGCACTTATTCTCTCTAATTATATAAGATTTAGATTGGTGCCTAAGTAATCCTTCTAATAGATATAACATGTAAGAACTGTGCTAATGACAGAAGCCAGAAATAGAGAGTGTTCAACAAGCAAACAAACAAAAAGCTTTAATGGTGATGTAATTTCTAAGAGTAAAAAATAAAATAAAATTGAGCTCGCTTGGTCTGTGGCTCTTCTCTACCTGGCATCTGTGGGCGGCCTTGCCTGCATGGTTCTTGCACCTTATTTTTATCTATGCTTTTCCAAACTGCTTTGTCTTCTTCAGAATTCCAAAGACGATCATCTGGGAAAACTGAAGCCACTTACTGTCTACTATTAAAAGACAGCCTTTTCAATTACCAAAGCATATTTCTTATAATGCCATCTCATTTTGGTAAAAGAAAAACAACAAAAACGTGATTATCATCATTGTCCTTTAAATAGTAAATTCAACCTTGTTATCATTCTTGGCACATAGTAATTACTCAGAATGTATTTATAAAGTGTAGAATGGCGGTTGGTCAACAACTCTTCTTTCAGTTCCTACCTGTCTCTTAATTTGTTTATTTGATTATTCAACCAATGAATATTGAGTATTCACTATGTGAGAGATGTTGTACCAAGCATTTAGGGGAAAATAATAAACATGCTAAACATGGTTTGACCCTCAGGGATCAACATCCTGGTGAGTGAGACAGATGAGTGATAGACAATTATTACACAGTGAGGTGAGGGCTGTGATAGAGGAATGGCGGAGGTGCTGAGAAAGTCTCTGAAAATGAGATAGGGTGGGACGGAGCTCAAGGAAGACTTCGTGGGTGAAGTGATGCCTAAGCTCAACCACGAAGAAGGAGTGGGAAATAGCCATTTGGATTTAATTTGGAATAGCGGTCTCCCAAGAGTTATTAAGGCTTTGAGGCATAAGGCTGCCTATTGAAAACTTTAGAAATGTGGCTAGTTGTGGGAAGAAAGGATGGCATTAGAAGTGACTCAGGATTGCATGAGATGAGGAATCTTGATTCTGGTGTTGGTGCTTTGGAAACACAAGTAAACTTATGAACTGTAATTTAAAAGTTTAATTGCCTAGAACACCAAGAAAAAAATTCACTTTCTCACAAACATCCCTAAAAAAGATTACCTTCTCTCCCCCTTATTCATGTTATTTGTGAATTAAAGGTGGTTTTACAGTTTTAATTTAAATGGTTCAATAAATATTTGTTGAACGAGCAAGTGCTATCTTGTCTAAATCCTTAATATTTCTCAAATCTGTAAATCTTGCTGCTCTCCACGTCATCTTTAAAATTTTTCTTTTAGAACCCTTCAGTGTCTACCAGGAGACACTCTCAAGTGGTCACACATGAAAGGGCACAAAAAATTATCATGACACAGTCCCACCAGTTTTTTGTCTCACCACTCCCTACTGCCTTGCAGCATACTTGCAGGCCTCCAGAGTCCATGCTCTTTCTTGTCTCAGGGCGTTGCATCTATTCCCTCTGTCTGTAATGCCCATTTCCCCCTCCATCCCCATCCTCAGAGATCTTTTACTGCACACTGCCCATCTCTTCAGGGCTGGGTTAGCTGTCCACGTGTGTAACCACCCCCACAGAACCCTGTGCAGGTCCTTCACAACACCACTTAAGCCACTGCATTGTGAAACAACAAGAAACAAACAAGACATTCATTTCTTTCCTTTGTTAGACTGTAAGCTTATTAAAGTAGGGATTGTGTCCTATTTATCTTCAAACTCCCGGTGCATAGCATAATTCCTGTAGACACTCAATACATACTTGTTTAAAGACTGAATAATAATTGGGCAACATGTTTCATTTTCTTGGGACTTTATTTATATGTATTATCACATTGGCTTTTCAGTACAACTCTTGTACCTAAGTATTATTATCTCTTTTTCACAGTGGGAACCTGGGTATCAATAGGTTAAGGGACTTTGCCAAATATCTATAGCTACTTTATTTTTATTTATTTATTTATTTATTTTGAGGAAGATTAGCCCTGAGCTAACTGCTGCCAATCCTCCTCTTTTCGCTGAGGAAGACTGGCCCTGAGCTAACCTCCGTCCCATCTTCCTCTACTTTATATGTGGGATGCCTACCACAGCATGGCATGTCAAGTGGTGCCATGTCCGTACCCGGGATCCGAACTGGTGAACCCAGGGCCGCCAATGTGGAATGTGCGCACTTAACTGTTGCTCCAGCAGGCTGGCCCTATAGCTACTTTATTTATAGTTTCACACCCAAGTAAGAAGTTTCCATGGGTAATTCAGGAAGTGGTTGCTTTTGGATATCTGGATGTCTTCTCTGTGGCATCCTATAGAAATCATGTCACTTTTTCCTGATTACTCTAGAAATGTTAAGCATATTATGATTTTAATTATCTTGGGAATAGTCTTAAACTATGTCTACTATCAAAGGAAGAAAGATAGGAAATTCTTCTAAAGTGAAAGTGTCCTCCTCAGGCCTATTCAAACTGAATAGTCCCAGGGCAAGTAAAATAAAATGGTGGCCAGACTGTGCCAGAAATTGCATAGTACCTTACCTGTGAGCCACAGCTGTGAGCAATGTTGAAAGATAAAGCAACTACCTACGTACTAAAATAAATAAGTGGTCTAAACTGAATAAGTAATCAAACTGAAAAAATCTGGGAAAAAAATATAAAATATAAATAGTTAGCCAATAATGTCTTAGGCCCTTGCTATATCTAACTAAAGTAGAAAAATTTGACCATGCTCCAGCTAAACATATTTTCTGTCAGAGACAGATCTATAGATGATGATAATTTACATAAAGAAAACTGATTTAAAAATTTCCTTGAGAATTTTCCATTTTCCCCTCATATTCCCTTTGCTACTTCTCTCTCCCCACTCCGTCCACTCCTCTTCCTAAGTATTATGGACAGATATTATCAGGTAGTTCTGGGACATCTCCTATTTTGAAAAATGATGCTGTGGTTTGTTTATTCTAGGTGTAAATGACCCAATCTATCTTCTCTTTAGAGGTATTGTAGAGATAATTGCATAGAAAGGAATAACCCAAAGAAATAAATCCCACAGAAGTAGAAAGTAGATTTTCAAGCAATTTGTATTGCTAGTGAAATTTTGAGGTCAGGAGACTTTCCCTTCTCCTTTAATTTATACCATGTAAGTGACAGTCTGTCCTGAGTATACATAAGGCAGCCCTTTCTAGGGATATGAATATCCTCTACTAAAATTAGGGCTAATCTAAGGTGGGTCAAAATCTAGAGAGCTTCCTGAAAGCTAGACTACTTGGGAACCACATAGAATTGACTATATTGAGATTGATTCTAGTGTGGCTTAGGAGGTCTTGGATTAAATTGGTCAAGATAGAATCATTTAAATGGCCATCGAATATGATAAGCTTTCTGGTTCCTCAAATCAGCTTCAGTGGGGGGGGGGCGGGGGGGGGGCGGGGAGGACTACATTGGCCTTTCATTCCAGTACCATTGAGCCCCTATAAGCTAGGATTTACTTGTGGGCAAGGAAATGGTTAAGTAGCAAGTCTGCAATCTATTCTCTCAAGTTACAGGGGAGACAGCCTAAGGGAAGAAATAAGATGACTTGGTCTAACGGCAGACTTCCTGCAAACAAAATAACGGTATTTATTAGCAGGAAAGTCCTTAACTATGAAATGTTTTTAGCAGAATGAACCTGATTGTCTTGGATTTCTGATGGTAAACCGACCTAGAATCTATGGATTTTGGGGCATGGCTCTTGGAACATGTAAACAATGTAACTAACTGAGGATAACATAGAAATGCTTCATGATCAAAATGACTCCTTCCGTGGAAGTGACGCCATCATCGTTTAGAGACATCACCTGGTAGATCTGGGCCTAGAGGGCCTCCAACGTGGCAAAAAATATAATCTGTGGAACTGAAGTCATGGGCTGGATCTGTCCCCGCTGCTTCACCGCAGTCGTACTTGTATCCTTGAGATTATTAGCAAAGTGTGATATTGAGGGTCAGATATTTGTTTTGTGTGAGTCTGGTTTGATAATGATTTTTTGTTGTTTCAACTTGTCGCTTTTGTTGGGATGTTACTTGTTGGTGATTTTTGGATTAACTTTACCTCCATTAACTGATTAAGATTATTATATCTCATCAGTATACAAACTGAACCTTGTTTCAGTTTTCTTTTTGTGAAATGGGATTGATAAATCCATGCACCACATTCATCTGATTTCTCCATAGAAAATTCATGAAAATTGATCCAAAAATTATTTTGACGGTGTTGTTCTGGGGTGGGTCCTTGAAAGGAAGAAGGAATATAAAATGATGTGTGCCATATTTTACTAGTGTCTAAGGTATCCCCAAGAGGAAATTGTGCCCTGAGACCTAGATCTGGCTGCATTTCATCTTTAATCTTCCATGTCAGAGTTCCGTTTGGGGAAATTCATGAAAACTGTCCCTTATGGAATAATTTATTTATAAGAATTAAATCTCCTTCAACATTCCATATAGTAGCCATTTTCCTAGACAATTAGGGCAAAAGAATTCAAGAACTCTAATGGTACAATGGTAATAGAGGTAATTTAGTTCAATACTCATCCTTTCCGGATGTTGGAACTGAAATTCAGGAAGGCTCTGATGCTTTCCCAACCTTACGTAGCTGTTGAAGTTACAGCTGGGTCTTGAACCCTCTTTCTGATTACAGAACTTGCCATCCTTTTTCCTCGCAGGAACAACCCACGCCTCTTCTCAGTTCACGTGATCCTGAAGAGGGCTCCGAAGGTGGGTAGGTGGCCAACGTCTAGTCAGTCAGAGTACTTCATCCTCCTACGCATTCAGGAATGGATTTGTGACCCGAGTTGGGTCAACAAGAGTCATACTGAGACTTTTCCCAGAGCTAGTGGGGAAGAGGAGTTCTGTTTATGCTGGGGCTACTTAATGAGGAGAATGTGAGCCGGGAGGTTCTTGGTGCCAGCCCGTGGGGAGAACAAGCCTGACAATGCGTAAAGAGGAAAGGGTACAGAGAGAGATATTGACCCCGTTAAGCCACCTAAACCCTTTCATTTCTCCATTACATGAGGCAGTGAATTCTCTTTTTGGTTAAGTGAATTTGATTTGAATTTCTTTTCCATGTAATAAGAAGTGTTCTAACTTATACATCACATATTGTGATTTCAAGTCCTAATATAAAAATTTCTAACATTTTTATTGGTGTGAAAATTTTTCTGTTTTGTAAGGAGAAGACACAATGTAACAGCGTACGTTTAACTGTGGCTTCAAATATAACTTTGGAAGAACAAAATGGCTTTGGTTTCTCCAACCAATCCTGGCAAGTGAAGAATTCACCTCTACTCCATTCTTACATGACTTTCTATTGTAAGAATTATGTGATTGATTTCCTCTGTTCATATAACCATCTCACACTAGATTATAAGCTTCTTGAGGACAAGGCCTGTGTATTTGCATGTTTGTGTTTCTAGGAACCACTAAAAACAACATTGATAACGCCTAATACTTGTTGAGTGCTTACTATGTGTGCCAGGCACAGATTCATGTGTTTTACTAATTTATCCTCACAATAAACCTGAGAGATGGGTCCCATTTTATCAAAGAAGAAGTGTACCTGATGCGGGGTCGGTGAGCCGAGGAGTCGAAAGAAAGATTTCTTAGACTCTCAAGATCTGGCAGTAGTGCTCTTTTATTTAGAGAATAGTGTGGAATAGCATGGGGACAGGACCCATGGGCAATCAGAGCTTCTGCTGCCACCGCTTCTGCTGCCCCCGCTGGCATGGGGACAGGGCCCATGGGCAGGGAGAGCAGCTGCTGCTGCCCCACTGGCATGGGGACAGGACCCATGGGCAGGCAGAGCTGGTGCATGGGGACAGGACCCATGGGCAGTCAGAGCTCCTGCTGCTGCCCCCGCTGGCATGGGGACAGGACCCATGGGCAGGCAGAGCAGCTGCTGCTGCCCCTGCTGGCATGGGGACAAGACCCATGGGCAGGCAGAGCTGGTGCGTGGGGACAAGACCCACGGGCAGTCAGAGCTCCTGCTGCTGCCCCCGCTGGCATGGGGACAAGACCCATGGGCAGGCAGAGCTGGTGCGTGGGGACAAGACCCACGGGCAGTCAGAGCTCCTGCTGCTGCCCCCGCTGGCATGGGGACAGGACCCATGGGCAGGCAGAGCTGGTGCGTGGGGACAAGACCCACGGGCAGTCAGAGCTCCTGCTGCTGCCCCGAGTTGAGGGTTAGGGCTAATTTTATAAGGCATGGGTACGTGACTTATTTTTACTGGAAAAAAAAGAAAAAGAAAAAGATGGTGTAAAAAGTCATTAAATGATTTCAGTGCAGATGGGGTCTGGTTATTGTGCGGTCATATAACTTCAGATACGAATCTGGCCATATAGATCGGCATGCAGGTGAGGATGCCCCGGGCTTCTCTCCCTGGGGCAGTCCTAATTCATACCATAAAAAAAGTCCACTGGGTCGTATAGTTTGGCATGTAGGCCAGGTCACCTTGGGCTTCTCTAGCTGGGGCAGCCTTAATCCACATCATACCCATGTTTACAACTCATTGCTGCCGAGACCAGCTAGGCAGCCAGCTGAAGGGGCGGACGGAATTAATAGACAGAACACAGTCTATATAATAGACACAACACACTCTATATTATCTAATGGGACAGGGGACCATCAGCCTCAAGGACTGAGGTGACATCCCTCTGATCGCCATGTATTTATTTGCAGGCCCTGAAGTACAAGCATAGCAGGAACTCATGCCAGCAGCGATATGCAAGTCAAAGCTCAGCAGTTCTAGTCTTTCCCCCTTCAGGGAACCCCGGCCCTACACAAGGCCATTCTCTTAGGGGGTATCCTGGGAACAAACAATCTGGCAAGTTATGCAGATGGTGCTCCATTCCTGTGTAAGGGAGGAAGACATTTCCTCTTCCCAAATGCGGGTTCGTCTGGCCGGAGAACGAATTAAATTCACATGAGACAGAATAGCAAGAGAAAATTAAACAAAGCTTTATGAGGAACCAAGGCCCGGGGCCTTTCTTCCCGACGGAAGAAAGGGCACCGAAGAAGTGGGGTGCACATAGTCGTTATATACCCCCAAACAGGGTGTTTCACATGTGATTGAAATGTCCCTCCCACAATAGTCACAAGATCGCCCTGTGGCACAGCGCTTGATGGACACAGCAGGTAGTGGTCGGCTATCTCGGTGGGCGTAGCAGGAGGCAAGTCAATTGTCTGGAGCTGGGCGGTCACAGGTGAGCGCAGCAATCAGTTCCTAGCCTAAGGAAAGATGCTTAATCCTTAAAGAAATGCCAACAGTTGGGAGGGGGAGGGAAGTCAGTTACAGGAGGTTACCAGACTAGCACAATAAAATGCAGATTTAAGTCCTTGCCTTTGGTATTGATTAAGAGCTTTTGGAGAGAAGGTCATCGCCTTTCTTCTTCCTGGAACAGAGAGGGAGGCACCTTTTACAGATAGAGATTTACCTTACAAATGTAAAGGTATCCTAACAAAGGGCAAGTTCCATTCCTCAGAGCCTCCTTCCCTGTCCCAGTTTATCAAAAGCAATGAGCCTCAAATAATCCTGATGCCAAAGAGACATATCTTGGGGTGGCCAATTCCAGGTCCCCACACCTGCAAGGGCCTGGCATTCCTAAGCCCCTTGCCTTCATGTTTGATAAGATACTCCCTTCTGGCCTTTGATTCCAAAGCACAAACAATCTAGCATAGCAATTTATGAGAATCAGCAAATTGCATATTTCTCAGTCACCCATTTTGTAATTTGTTCTTGCTAAGCTTAAAGCCTTGCAATAATGTTGCTGTGCTCTCCTGCAACAACTCATCAGTGGTGGAGCTGGGATTCGAGTCTACACAGTCTGCCTCTTAACTAGTGCCCTGCACTGCTTTTCCTGATTTATAGGTGTGTCCAATAAACAGTTGTTAAATGAAGGAATAAATAGCTCTGATGTTGGGGTGGGAAAATTTATGATGCCCATTTTACATTTGGGGAAACTGAGTCAGTATTGAGAGGAATTAGAGCCTGCATCTCTTGACTCCTCCTACTATGGCATTCTTTTCATTATCTAGTGCTTACCTATGGGTCAAAAATATAGACACACACTTTAATGTGATATTCCAGGTAAGATTTTGGGTTCGTCAGATAACTTATATTTTCACAAGACTATTTTCTACATCAAAACATTTTAAAGAACTATCTTCTTATTTAACAAATAAAAAATAAAATAATGAGAAAACCACCTACAATACAAAAAATTTCTGAGCATTTTCCAAAAGAAGGAAGAAAAGAATTAATGTAGTTGAGGGCTGATCAGTTCTCCATAAATATAGCAGGTGGCATTACTTATGTTGTTATATATCATGTTAATAACTTGAAAACAAGCTAAACTGAACATAAACTATTTCTTTTATTTGTAATTTAGAAAGCCTAGAATAAGTGGCTCTAAGACAGAGATAGGCCATGTTCCCCGTGAAAGATTCCTGAAACTGAAAAATAAGGTCTTTTAACATTTTGTGATATAACTGTTTTTCTTGGCTTAAGCGTAGGTTTTAAAAAATGGTGCTCATTGTTTTGCTTCTAGTTCTTTTATGCATGGACAACCGTGCTGATGATGCATTCAGTTTAGGAGAATTTTCCAATTGAAAAAGTGCGCTGGAGAAGTTTAAGCGCCATGAATCACCCAAACCTCATCTAAGTCTCCTGAAGGCAGAGGCTGTGAAAGGCAGTCACAGAGAAGACATATGGTAGTTGTGCTGCCTGATTCAACTAAATAGAAAAATATTTTGTGAAGACATGAGCATTTCAGGCATCTGACAGAGTGGTAAGGATAAATGTCACATTCTGTCAGAAAACCAAAAACCAGTGACCTGCCTCTCGCCTTCCCTCCTCCTCTTTCTCCCCTTGGCGAGGGGCAGAACTGGAACCCCCGTCTTATTCGTATGTAAAACACAAACCTAAAGTCTCTTGGTCGCCCTTAGGAAAGCACTGAAAATGCAATGGGGCATTTTTCCCCCTAATTATTTCCTAGTGGCTTTTGGACATCCAAAACAGTTTTAATCAGGTGAATAAGCCGATACATTTTTCCCGGGTGAAAGAAGTAGATTGCTCATGATACTGCTCATGATAGGAGCAGCGGCAGCGAGCATCTTCTGTCCAGAAGATTGGCTGTCTCCAGCCTCCTCTGCCCTTTAAGGCCAGGAGCAGAGTGGGCTAGAGCTTTCCCCTTTGCCTGTCCTTTAAACCAGCATTTAACTCTGAAGAGAGTACATACTTTACTATTTCTTGATTATTAAAATATAGTAAAAATGCCTGATGCCTGGGTCCTCTTCTTCCCAACTTTACTGGCCCCTAATATTTCCTCGAAAAGTACTCTCTTTTGGGGCTTTGAAGCCTTTCCCTGCTCATTCCTCTGAGGTGGGAATTTTCAGCTTGGGAGAATATCTAAGTCGTGTTGGGGAGCTGATGGCCTCTTGAGTCTGCAACTCTCAGTAAAGAGTTTACATAGTGAGGGGTTTACTAGTCTGTCCAAATTTCTCTGTATCCACTCTGTTCCCAGTTTAAAGAAGGAAAGTGTGGACAATGTGGATGGTTTCACAGGTCACCTGAGTATAGATTTGCATTCATTTTTTTTTACATTTTTCTTTGGCCCCCCGGTAAGCAAAAAAAAATCTTAGGGGATACTTTTCCATAGTGCCCAGTGCATTCCCTAGAATTTGGAAGGTACTTCTCTGAAGGGATGTGTGTGTGTTCGGGGCTATTCTGAGCACCAGATTGGTGGGCAGGCTGAACTCTAGGCCTTTAAAATCCCTACGTCCAGTTTAGCCTTATCTCTTCAGAGCCACCTCATTTGGGGGCTGAGTAGCCACTGGAGCAGCTAATAAGCAGAGGCTGCTATACTCTGCCTTCCTCAGTTCAACACGCACTAGCTCATCTCTTTATTTTGGTTATTCCACAGGGGCTCTCTTGTTTAACATTAACACCTATTTTTTTAATTGTCTCAATTCGTAGCAAGTAATTTGACTGTTTCACAAAGGACAAGTAAAAATGGCATTACTTTAAAGGTCAAATTAGAGACTGCAAGGCCAAAGGCAGACTTGACTGGCTACAGGCAATCATCGTTCAGGTGAATGCGGTCTGGAGTCTACTTAGGTGCCTTGGCTCCCTAGGTGTACTTCGAAACTCTGTTAGAATAATTCTAAAGGCTGCAGAAATATCTAAACATCAGCCAGTAGACCCCTAGTTGAGTAACGATTTTAGTCTGTGGTCCCAGGTAATAAAAATGATGTTGGGACAGTTTCTCCATAAGGTCTCTGCCAGTTCTCTCAACCCTCCCATTTTCTGGAATGCATCCTTAGCACCTAGCTAGTGGCAAGGCTGTACGATATACCAATGTGCAGATATACTCTGAATCACAAGCTTAATTTTCCTTTGCCAACAAACGAATCACTACTCTCTCCAGATTGTACTACCAGTATGTCCCAACTGTGCAATGATTGAAGTGGTGATGGTTTGATGATACAGCCCTAAGGTTACTCAGTTTTCTGTATGTTGACTTTGTTTTCCCAGATAAACAAAACTTCCTCTACTTTCCTGTTCCCATTGTCTAGAGTTGGGAATACAGCCTGCTCTTAATAGATGCTCGCTGAACATAGTATGCTTCTATGTTGCTGTAGGTGCAAACAAGACACACACATTTTCCTTTGAGGGCTTAGTTTTTAACAATAATCTAGCTTAATGGATTATGAAATTGAGGGTCAAGAATGATCCACTAATAAAGAGAAGGAGCAGGGGCTGGCCCCATGGCCGAGTGGTTAAGTTCACGTGCTCCGCTGCAGGTGGCCCACTGTTTTGTTGGTTCGAATCCTGGGTGCGGACATGGCACTGCTCATCAAACCAGGCTGAGGCAGCACCCCACGTGCCACAACTAGAAGGACCCACAACGAAGAATATACAACTATGTACTGGGGGGCTTTGGGGAGAAAAAGGAAAAAAATAAAATCTTTACAAAAAAAAAAAAAAAGAGAAGGAGCAAAAAGAGGCAGGAGAACCACAGCCTGCCTGGAAAACCACAGTATGATAGCAAGAACTGACGGCATCCAAGGGTCTGGGTCAACTCCCAGTGATGCCATTGACGACTGGTGAGCCCTGATGAACTTGCTTCTTCTCTAAGGGTCTTAATTCCTCATTTGGAAATAGAGATAATGCCTCTCCTTATCTCACAATGTGGTTGCAAGTGCAAAGCATAAACTGTAAAGAGCACCACAAGTGAGGTGGTGGTTCTGGTGATTGTTATTGGTCTGCTCCTAGTCTGACCACTCTCTGACTCTCGTCATCTCCTAAGAGAGGTCCTTGGTATTTCTAATAAGAACTTGGAAATATTCAAAGGTGATTTCAACCTAATTTTTCCCATTCCTCCTCACTAATATCTATTCTTTTCCCCTTCTATCCCATCTCTAAAAAAGTGAAACGCACATGAGCCTGTTTCTTTTCTCTTCTGACAGGTGAACTATGTGCTGGCACGAAGTGCAGTCTATTCTTATTATTCTCAATAGTTACGTTCTATACAGTTGCCGAGAACTGAATTAATGAGTATTGAACAATTGCTCCTGGGGGAAATGCAGGGTTAGGTTCCTGTGAGCCTCTGGCCACAATATTTTTGTCAACCAGTCAATACAAAACCTTGTTTTATACATGTTTTTTGTTAGACACTTTATTTAATATATATTGTTGGTTCATTAACGTTGGACTCATGGCCAATAGCACTATAACTCATTCTGAATGAAGCTTCTGTAACACACATATTTTCTCTACAAGGCACATCACAGGCTTCTTGCCCTTAGGAACACTAGAAAGCACTATGCTTGAGGGCCATTTTAAACAGTGAAATCACCAACAAAAAGCACAAGAATGCAAAAAAGTGACACTAAATAAACCACGAAAAGGACGCTAGTATATAATGTGAGAGCTGAAACAAGAAGGTAGAACGTCGCCCTATTTGACCTCAGCTGGGAATGTGTGTGTTGGGCTACTTTAATTTTTGCCTCTCTGCACGTGTGCGCAAATGGCCATGAAAGTGTTACAAGTTCTGATTTGGGGAACACAAATAAATTTTACTGAGTAGGCAGATTTGAAAATATGAATCCACAAATCATAAGGATCAACTGTATCTCTGGAGGGCAGAATTAGGATTGATTGGTAGAAATTACAGGAGAGCACTTATCAGATCACTTCAAAAAAAATGTTTCCCTATAATTACAATTGTCCAGCCAGAGAACAGACTTGCCAGTGAGCGCCTGTCATCGCACAGGTTCTAGAGGAAGGGGCTTGATTTAGATTGGCTTGGAAAAGAATATAGGTCCTGAGAGGAGGCCACAAGCTATGAGATGAGCCATGATTGAAGAAAGAATAGAAGAAAGCCAAATATAGTTACCATCATCACGGATTATTCCCTAAAATCAATCTCCATTCTCTCATACCCAAAATGGAATTTCAATCAGGCCAATAGCTAGTGCTTTTAAAAAAAAAATAAAAAGGAGTGGTCCTTTCAATGGGAATGTGGGCATAAGTGTCCTTTATTCTTGCCAGCTGTCAGATGTCAGAAGCCACAAGCAGCACTTAGTAGATTATAGAACAGTGATGAAGAAAATGCTAAGAAATAAGGAAAGGTCATTGAACTGGAAGAATAAGTTCTTTAGTAAATCATCTGAACATAAAAGACAGAAGGATCTGGGGGAAGAAGTCACTTTCAAAATTGCTTAACCTTGGCAGGCAGAGAGGGTGCATCTCCGTGAAGAACTGAAATATCCAGAGATCTGCATTCATAGCAAGCAACCTGTGTTCCTTTGCTTACAAATAAAAACCAAAATGACATCCTCTCCCCCAAATAAAACCGACTCTCTTAATAATTGGGCACTTTAAGACCATGCAGAAAAATTTGATGCTTAGGGTTAAAATGTATTTTCAAAGGCTGGGTTAGGGAGGAGAGACCACAGGCACCTTCAGATATCTTCTCCCCTCCACTTCCTACAGCGGCAAGGGAAATTCCGGGAACTTTTAACTGAGAGCAGAGAATTTTTTTTAAGCAGACCCAAATAAAGTAGCAATAAATTCCCTCAACTCTGCCTCAGTCTGGCTTGTCTTCTTGCACCCGATTGTGGAGGTGCTCTTGTGAGGTTTGTTCCCATTCACTTTTGCTGGGATTTCATAGATTCTGGACTGGTGGGGACTTGGCCCGTATCCATTCATGGGGCTGGGCTGGCTTTCTGATTTCTCCCCCTCTTGTCCCACTCGCATCTCTGGACAGACACAGGAAGCCATGCAGATTCTCTGAGGTTGAGTTGTGTTTTTTAAAATTTTTAAAATCCCACATATGGAGCATCCTTCCTGGGTCCCAGCAGGTTACTCTAGCTGTCCCCTCTGCAGGGGCCTGCAACTCACCCTCCTTAGCACCCAGCATGTATTCCCGGTTTGGATGTTCCTGGGCTGTTCAGGTCAGCTTCTTTTCAACAATTTGCCTTTAAGTTCTGCTCATTTCTGGAAGTTAAGTATTCTTTTTCTTGCTTTCAAGCCTAGTTGTGTGTTAAGGAAAAACAAAATTTTATCTAGAATTTTTGTATATTTAGAATAGGGACTGGGAGGTGTTCCGGTTCCTGCCCCCATCTGCCATAATGAACAGAAATCAGTAAACAGTACCCCCCCAACCCAAATTGTTAATTTTGAAGAATGTCAAACTTTCACAAGAGTTGAACAAATGATTCAACGACTACCCATATACCCTTCACCTAGATTCACCAATTGTTAACATGTTGCCACATTTCCCTTTTCTCTCTCTCTCTATTTATATTTTGCTGAACTATTTGAAAAGAGGTTGTAGATATCACACCACAACTCAAAGATACTTCAGCATCTACTGAGGAGGATATTCTCTTTCATAACCACAATATTATCACCACAAAATTGACAAGATTCTATACATTCTAATACATAACTCATCTTCTAATGTCCCCAATTATCACCCAATATCTTTTATAGCTTTTTAAAAAGAAATTTATGATTCCATGAAAGCTCACACATTGCATTCGGTTGTTATGTTACTAATCCAGGTAAGTCTCTAGAACAGTCCCTCCATCTTTTTATATTTTTCTTGACCCTACTTTTTAATAATCCAGGCCTGTTGTAATGTAAAATGTTGCACATGCTGAAATTTTCTGATTATTTCTTGATGGTGAGATTTTTTTTTATTGTTGTAAAATATATATAACATAAAATTCACCATTTTAACCATTTGTGAGTTTACCATTGTGAGTTCAGGGCATTAAGTATATTTGCATTTTTGTGCAACTATCACCATTATCTAGCTCCAGAAATTTTTCCTCATCCTAAACTGCAGCTCTTTGGGTTGTAAAACAAATCTCAACAAATTTAAAATAACTGAAATCATACAGAGTATATAGTCTCTGTTAACAATGGGATCAAAGCGGAAATCACTCCCAGAAAGATAACAGGAAACTCTCAAACACTTGAAAAATAAACTCACTATAAATAATTCATGGGTCAAAGAGGACATCACAAGGGAAATGAAAAAATTAATTTAACTGAAAAAAATTAAAATGCAGCATATCAAAATATGTGGAACACAGCTGAAGCGATACTAAAAGGGAAATTTATAGCATTAAATGCATGCATTAGAAAACAGGAAAGGGCTCAAACCAATAATCTAGCTCCCAGTTTAAGAGTTTAAAAAAGAAGAGCAGAATAAACTCAAAGCAAACAGAAAGAAGGAAGCAATAAAGATAAAGGGGAAAAAAAAGAAATTGAAAACAGAAAACAATAAGAAAATCAATGAAACAAAATTCTGTTCTCTGAAAGATCAATAAAAGAAAAATCTCTAAAAAGACTGACAAAAAATAGGAGATAAGTCACAAATTCCCAATGTCAGGATGAAACAGTGAATAGCACTACACACACTGAAGACCTCAAAAGGATGATAAGGGAATACCGCAAACAACACAACACACATAAACTTGACAACTTACAGGAAATGGACCAATTCCTTGAAAATACAAACTACCACAACTCACCCAATGCAAAACAGATAATTTGAGTAGCCCTGTAACTATTAAAGAAATTGAATTAGGAATTTAAAAACTCCTGAAAAGGAAATCTCTACGCCCAGATGGTTTCACTGGAGAATTTTAACAAATATTTAAAAGAAGAATTAACACCAATTCTACACAATTTTTCTAGGAAACAGAAAAGGAATTAACACTTCTCAATTCATTTTAAGAAACTCATGGGGCCGGCCCACTTGTGTAGTGGTTGGGTTTGCGTGCTCTGCTTCAGCAGCCTGGGGTTCACAGGTTAGGATCCCAGGCATGGACCCAACACTGCTCATCAGGCCATGTTGTGGCGGCATCCCACATAAAACAGAGGAAGATTGGCACAGATGTTAGTTCAGCGACAATCCTCCTCAAGCAAAAAGAGGAGTATTGGCAACAGATGTTAGCTCAGGGCCAATCTACCTCACGCACACAAAAAAAGAAACTCCTATTACCTGACACCAAACCAAAGGCAGTATAAAAAAAGAAAATTACAGACCAAAATCCCTCATGAATATAGATACAAAAATCCTTAAAATATTAGCAACTGCATTCAACATATAAAATGAACTATTCACCATGATCAAATAGGGTTTATTTCAGGGATGCCAGGTTGGTTTAATATTTTAAAAAATCAATGTACTATACCACATTAGCAGGTTAAGGAATAAAAATTGCATGATCATATATATGGATATATAAAAAGTACTTGACAAAATGCAACACTCATTCATGGTAAAAACTCTCAGAAAAATGAGAATAGTGGGAACGTCTTCAATTTGGTAAAGAACATCTACAAAAATCCAATAGACAACATTATAGTTAATGGTGAAAGATTGAATGCTTTCTCCTTAAACCCAGGAACAAAGCAAAGATGTTTGCTTTTACCACCCTTACTCAATGTAATATTGAAAATTCTAGCCAATACAATAAGCTGAGAAAAGGAAATAAAAGGCATACGGTTCAGAAAGGAAAAAATAAAACTGGCCCTATTTGCACATGACATGATTCTCTCAGTGGAATATCGTAAGAAATCTAAAAACTAGCTAGAAATAATAGGTGAGGCTGCAGGACATAAGATAGACATGCAAAAATCGGTTGTATTTCTATATACTAGCAACGAACATATGGACACTCAAATTAAAAATACAATATCATTTACAATTGCTCAACCCCCTCTCCCCCGTGAAATATTTAGGTGTAACTCTATTAAAACATGTACTGTACAGGACTTGTTTTCTGAAAACTACAAAATGCTGATCAAAGATATCAAAGATCTAAATAAATGGAGAGAGAAATCGTGTTCGCAAATTGGAAGACTCAACATAGTAAAGATGTCAGTTCTCCCTATATTGATATACACATTTATTGCAATTCCTATTTAAATCTCAGCCAGATTTTTTTGCAGATATAAACAAGATTGTTCTAATAGTAATATGGAAAGGAAAAAGAATCAGACTAGCTAAAGCAATTTTGAAAAGAATGAAGTGGGAGGAATCATCCCACATAATTTCAAGACTTATTACAGGGCTACAGTAATCAAGACTATATTGGTGGAGGGATGGACACTTAGACCAATGGAACAGAATAGGAAATCCAAAAATATACTCACGCAAATATGCCCATTTAATTTTTTTTTTTTAGGAAGATTAGCCCTGAGCTAACATCTGCCACCAATCCTCCTCCTTTTGCTAAGGAAAATTGGCCCTGAGCTAACATCTGTGCCCATCTTCCTTTATTTTGTATGTGGGACAACTGCCACAACATGGCTTGATAAGTGGTGCACAGGTCCGTGCCTGGCATCTGAACTGGCAAACCCTGGGCTGCTGAAGTAGAGCAAGTGAACTTAACTGCTATGCTACCGGGTCAGCCCCTATGCCCATTTGATTTTTCAGGAAGTTGCAAAAGCCAATGCACTTGCACATTCATAGATGACAAAATGAATCTTGACCTAAACCTTGCACCCTATATGAAAATTAACTTGTAGTGAATAACTGACATAAATGTAAAACATAAAACTATAAAACTTTTAGAAAAACCATGGAAAAAATCTTCAGCATCTCTAGGAAAAGAATTGTCAGACTTGGTACCAAAAGAAGGATCCAAAAAAGGGAAAATTAATAAATTGAACTTCATCAAAACTAAAATCTTTTGCTCTGCCAAAGAGCCTCTCAAGAGAATGAAGAGGCAAGATACAGACTGGGAGAACATATTTGCAAACCACAATTCTGACAAAGAACTAATATCTGGAGTATATGAAGAACACTCAAAATTCAGCAAAGCAAAAAATAATTTTTAAAAACTCAATACAATAAAATGGTGAAAATACTTGAAAAGATATTTCACTGAAGAAGATATACAAATGGTAGATATGCACATGAAAAGATATTCAACATCATTAGCCATTAAAGACATGTAAATTAAAACCACAATGAGAGCTCACTACTCACCGTTAAGAATGGCCAGAACGAAAAATAGTGACAACATGAAGTGCTGTCAAGGGTGTGGAAAAACTGGATCACATACATTTTGGTGGGAACATAAAATAATATAGCCTCTCGGGAAAAGAATTTAATAGTTTCTTAAAAAATTAAACATGTAACTACCATATGACCCAGCAATTGCACTCCTGGGCATTTATCCCAAGAAATGAAAACTTACATCCACACAAAAACCTGTACACAGATGTTTATAGTTGCTTTATTCATAATAGCCTCAAACTGGAAACAACCCAGATGTCTTTCAATGAGTGAATGTTTAAACACACTGACACATCCATGCCATGGAATACTACTCAACAATAAAAATAGCAATTTTGGTACATAGAGAAACTTTTGTAACTCTCCAAAGAATTATGCTAAGTGGAAAAAGCCCATTCCCAAAGATTGTATATTGTGTGAATCTGTTTATATAACCTTCTTGAAATGACAAAATTGTAGAAATGGAGAACAAAGCAGGGTTGCCAGTGGTTAAGAAAGGAGCGGAGGTGGATGGGGGGAAAGGGTAGGAGGGAAGTGGTTGTGGCCATGAGGGATCCTGGAAGGAACATAAATATTCTGTATGTGGACTGGATCAATGTCAATGTCCCTTTTGTGATAATGTACTATAGTTTTGCAGGATGTTACCATTGGGAGAAACTGGGTATAGGGTACATGGGATCTCTGTTATATCTTACAGTTGTGTGTGAATGTACAATCATCTCCATATAAAAAGTTTAATTAAAAATTTATAGTCACAGATCCTACTCTCAGAGGTTCTGATTAAGTCAGTCTGTCAAGAGACCCAGGAATCTGCATTTCCAATCATACCACATATGATGCTGATGTAGGGAGACTTGGAACTCACTCTGCAAAACACTATTCTACGCCATTTCAATGGAAGTAGGTAAGAAATGTCCTTCTGATATTTCCAGTTCAAATTTAACACCACAGTATCATTTTCTTTACCATCTTTCACTCTGTGTTTGTGTCTTTTTTCCCTTACAGTGAAAATCTGGATTCCCAACAACATTAATGAATTTCCTTATTTGTTTTATCCTATAATATACATAAAACAATTAGAAAATGATAATACCAATATTACCCTAACAGTAAGTCCACTAAGTAAAACATAAGGTTACTTTATAGTTCTTTGTCTTTAGAATATATCCCACAAAAATTTATAGTCAGAATACTATGTTCAAAATTTACTTGAATTGATTCTTTTCTCTGTGAGGTTATTTTATTTTATTATTTAAAATCAATTTGATATACATTCAGGGTCCTTTGTTTTTGTTTGTATTACAGTTTAACATGTACTTTTTTCATTCTTTTTGATTTTAGTTTTTGAATATGTAAATTATTTACATAATTAAAAATTCAAAATAATTTAAAAAGCTATGCTCAGTAAAGTCTTATTCTCATCCCTTTCCTTGGCATCTTCTGTCCTCCACCTTCATTATAGGTCATCAAATTTGTTAGTTTCTAGTTCACAATTCCTATGTTTCTCTTTGGTAAAAAAAAAATTATTTTTATTTTCTCTTTTATTACACAAAAGGTGACATAGCATGCACATTCTTTTCCATCTTTTTTTTTTTTAATTTTTCCTTTTTCTCCCCAAAGCCCCCTGGTACATAGTTGTATATTTTTAGTTGTGGGTCCTTCTAACTGTGGCATGTGGGATTCCGCCTCAGCATGGCCTGACCAGTGATGCCATGTCCATGCCCAGGATCCAAACCAGAAAAACCCTGGGCTGCTGAAGTGGAGCACGCGAACTTAACCACTAGGCATGGGGTCAGCCCTGGAGGGATGTATTCTTAATAAATATTTGATGATTGAAATCTAATTGAACATCTTGCGTTGGAACTCTGAGGTATATTTATTTATTCTCTGCTCTATTCCATAAAAATGTTGAGGCAGCTAACACCATGGGGTATATTTTAAGGGAAAGGTAGTGTCCCCTAAGCTATGGGATATCCTTTGCTGGTAAAAACTTATATTTTAAAGCAAATGCATTTTACATAGTTTGAGTTTCATTATCTTTTAAAGGCTCTAGGTTTTTTTCTTCAAAATCTTTAGGCAAATTCTTCAAAATGATCTGTAGCCTACTATGGATAGTTTTTGGTTTGTGTTTAACTTGCATCTTTGGGAGCATCTATTCCCGAGCAGTGAAATCTTTCCTCTCGTCGTAACTCCAGGGCAGTCTCAGAAGTCTTCTGATGGCTGGCTTGCCTACGCTGGGGACTCTGCAGGCCAGATCGCTTCACAAGAGCCTCTCCAAATAGCAGATCTCCTCGGAAAACACGATATCACTCACAATGGGAGTGGTTAAAAGAGGAGTGCTGGAACTTGTACAGGATCAGTTGTGGAGCTTGCTTTGCTTCAGCTTTCAAAGCACAAGAACCAGATCTGACTAGATGGACGCAAAATGCGTGTCAATTAGCAGGAATATACTAACTGATCACAGTTGCTTTCAAAAACCCTTGTATAGAGCAAGGAAATGTACCAAAAGGTCTTTAATTAAATTTGGAGAGATAAACATAAAGAATTTAAAAAGACAGTGAAAATCAGGGATGTTACTCCATCTTGACCATTACCTGGTCAATCACAGGACTTTGCTATTTATGTAACATGAGGATTCTGTT
Source organism: Equus asinus (assembly GCF_041296235.1). NCBI lineage: Eukaryota > Metazoa > Chordata > Mammalia > Perissodactyla > Equidae > Equus > Equus asinus. The sequence goes on along the minus strand of NC_091796.1, from coordinate 40,751,300 downwards.
ATGCTTGTATCATCCAAATGCAGTGCTGAAAATTTTCTCCAACTAGATGTTTATAAACAAATACATATAGTAGTTTAACAATTATAATCAGGCATGATCTTGCTAGTATCTGTTTTATGTTGATGATCAATACAAACTTCCATTTATTTCATTTTTTTCTCTAGGATTTTACACTTTTGTCCTTTTCTACATTAGCGTATTTTTGGCTTTGCATACATTTTGGAGCTAAAATCCACACCATCACATTTAAGTTGTACAAATTTGTCCAACTGCAGTCAGAATAAAGATATTTATTTGATAGACATTTAAGTTAACCTATAAAGCAGTAGTGTGTGTGTTTAGCCAAGAGCAGAAGGGTTAATAATAATAACAACATTTATTAAACGTTGCATTAAGTGCTTTACACTCATCTCATTTAATGTCAAGTTTATCCTCAGATAAGCAAACAGACTTAGAGAGATGAAATAACTTGTCCAAGAAGTTGGACACATATTAACACAGCTCATTGGAGGCTATACAGAGATTCCAAAAGCCCGAAGACAGCACCCTGAGAGCCCAGACAGGTCAAGCTGACCTATTCTTTAGAATGGCTATTTTCCACTCTTTGCATGCTCATTATCACTCTATAGGTCAAAGGATAATTATTTCTCAAATGTTGGTATGTAAATATAGCTGTTTCCAAGGAGTAAGCTGTGGGAGACCCAATCTCAATCAATATATCACACAGCTCGATTTCCCTGACCAAACATGGGAGAAGAGTTCAGTGAAATACTTTAGTTTATGGGAAAGCCAATGGACAAGAAGCAGAGGGATTATCCTCCATCTTTTTTTGCTAAAAAACTTTTCTAAGTGAAAGACACATAGGTTCCAGGCAAGATGAAGTTATTTCAAACCCTAGAGTTACGCTTATTCCTATTACAGTTATATCATAAGTTGTGGTAGTTGTTTAAGTCATCCTCCGTCTCTCTTTTGTTGTTACCATATTTGCTGAAGATAATGAATGGATAAGAACTAGATAGAAACTAGCACCTAGTACAAAATCTGAGACACACACAGAAAAAAATATCTTCATCAGGCTGAAGTATGTGCTTGGGGAATGGAAAGATGGTTTCAATAGTTGATAGCGGGAAATCCAGCCAGGTGGATAAAGTTATTCAAGGAGTATGAGGACAGGCAGCAGGTAACAGTTCTGGAAGTTGGTCTCTGTCAGGGTGGTTCAGAAAGAGGTCATAAGTAAGCTGAGCAGAGCATGATGTCCACAAGTTTTGAAGCAAGAGGCATCAGAGCTAAATTGTTTTTTGCTCACTCACTCATTAGGCATTAATTAAGTGTGTTCTATGGGACAGCCACTATGCTAGATGTTATGATACAAGATGAGTAAAACACATCATCTTCCTCACAATCCAGTGATGGAAGCAAAATCTAAACAATTGCATTACAAGGGGTTTTGTTAGAATATAGGTAAAAATAAAAGTTTTCTGAGCCCAGTGGAAGAACATGACTAAATCATAGTGGGAAGTCTTCATAAATGAGGTAAAAGTGACCTGTTCTTTGAAAGGTTCATAGGATTTGGGCAGGTTAAGAAGAAGGAAAAGGATTACACATACAGAAATATAAGGAACCTTTAAAGGGATATTAAGGGATGAAAAGGCATCTTGTATTTGAAGAACAGTAACTACTTTTAAGGGATTGGAGTGCAGAGTATGTCAGGGGAAGTGAAAGATATGTGACTTGTGATAACCAGATAGGTGTTTATAAAATACTTTGAATCCATCCTCTAGTTGGTGGAGAGCCACTAAATGTTTTCTTCATAGGACTGGCATTTGCTAGAGATGTATTTACCATGAAACTAAAGATGCTAAAGCTTCAGGGTCCTTCATTTGCATAGGACTTTCCAAGACCCTGGGAAGATACTGAGCAATATGCCCATGGTCATACGTTTCTGAAAAATTTGAAAAAGAAATCCTTTATTTTACAGAGGGACTTCTAAATGGGATAATCTTCAGGGTCTACAAAACCTGGATATGCCCCTGGTGTGACCTGTGCCTTAGAAAGCTCTCCCTGACAATGAGATGGATGGTGGGGATGGAGGGGAAGAGACTGGTAGGTGACTCTTGCAAAGGTCTAAGAGATGTTGAGAACTGAACTAAGGCAATGGCAGAGATGATTGCAAGAAGGGGCAGGCTCTTAGGAGGGAGGATCAACAGGATTTGTGACAGGTGACTATGGGGATGGAGTGGATGCAAGGAATTCTTGGAAGACTCAGAGTTTTAATGGAAGCCTAGGAGGATGGTGTTACCATAACTACAGAATGGAATATATATATTTGGGGGCGGAAAAGACACTGAATTGTCGTTGGTAGGGGAGAGGATCGTGAAAGAGGGTTGTTCAATAATGTTAAATAATGAAAAAAAGTTGGAGGAAAATGAGAACTAAGGATTGTCTATTGAATATGGTAATTAGGAAGTCACTGGTTACCTTAAGAAAAAAATAAAGAACCGATTCATTGGGTGGTGTGAGTAGAACTCAGACTGCAGCAGGAAGTGGATTACAGTCCTCCTTGTACCTCTCACCACTTTCATGAGTTCGAAGGTACATCTCCAGGTTCTTTTGGAGAGTGGGTGAGAGCTAAACTATCAAATTAAAGACAGGTCCCATTTCAAGAGGAACTGAGGAGGTGGGCAGGCTGTGAGGAAAGGGATTCAGGCACAGGGGGACCAAACAGAGACTCTGTAGCAGAGCTTGGGAATTTTGGCATCAGAAGCCCAGTTATTGGAACACAAGGAGCTGGAAGGACTAGAAGTTAGGCTGTGTTAGTGCTGAAGAATTTCAATAACTCCACAAAATGCCCCAAATCCCCCAGATAAAGATAAAGTTGTTTCCAGAGTCCAGGACATATTCGAGCCTGCAGTTTTCCAGGAAGAGAGCTCAGGATACAGCAGGCAAGAGGAGGGGATCAGGAAGACATAACCAGGAGGAAGAACTTATGGTTGAGGAAGAGATGCGAGGCAGCTCCTCTCGCTTCCAGGCTCTGGAATCTGAAGTCAGCACTTCCTCAACTCAGGGGAGAGATTCAGGCCCATTGCCTTTGCATTTCTAACAATAGTAGTGCAGTCTTTTGGATTTATCACGTGACTATTCTGAAGTTTTGGAGAGGAAAAACTGGAGACTTTGCTGTAAAGATTCCTAAGGGGAATCAAGAAAGACATAGTATTGGTTTGGGGACTATTCAATAAAGTTCTCAGCAGCAAAAACCAGAAGAAACACAGCTGGAATCGTTTTATGAATTGCAGGCAAATTGTAAGATTGAATTCAGTCAAGATAATTGGTTTTTAAGTACATCCTTTTCTCTTTCTCCTGTTTGATATTATTAACATGAAGTCTTTTTAAATGTCAATAATTTAAGTGGAATTTAATTTCTTTAATGAAATTGTTTAATAATTTGAGAATATAAGAATAGCTTTTGAGCAGCAGCACGGAAGGGTGGTGGAGGCAGGGGGAGTGCTCAGCCTTAGAGGGGGGAGGAAGGTGCCTTCCATCTCTCCAGGGTGACTCTGGGTGATGCCCGTGGAGTCCCTCTGAAAGGCCTTCTGTTTGGAGTTCCCGCAGCTGAATGCAAGGGGACTGCATGCCAAATGCCATTCAGGAAATGTAAAGTCTATTAAAATAGGCAGAGATCCAATAGTATTGGATAATATTCCCCTGCCTAAAAAATTCTAAAATTTAAGTAAAGTTGGAATCTGGAGAACAGATTGGACCGTCACAGCCCCACAGCCTGGTATTTAAAGACCTCCCCAGTTTACTTTTTGCAAAAACACTGAATCATATTCAACTCGGAATCATATTCAACTTTTTAAACATACGTCTGAGTTTCTCTATCATGTAATTTGTGGAGTTAAACTTTTGGAATCTGGAACCAAAGAGAGGACTTTGCACTTATCCCTATTTAATGTTACCTTGTGATTTTGAACTAGGCCAATTTTCCAGTCTGTTTAGAGCTTTTTGAATACTGATTCAACCATCCAATATATTACCAGTTTTTCCTAGATTTGTGCTGTTTGCAAATATAATAATTATGCCATTGGCACCCTCATCCAAATAATTGAAACTGTGGAGAGGACAAGGTTGAGGACAAAGCTCTCCAAACCCTGAAGAATTTCCTGTGGGTTGACATGGATTGATTAATTAGTCAGGAAATGGAAAAAAAACAAGTTTTATGGAACATCTACCATGTACCTGTTACGACAAATGATTCCTTGCGTATATATTATCACATTATCACAATCTTTAGTCACCATAACACAGCTAGCAAGTGTTGAGCTTGATTTTTGATTCTACATCTGTCTAACTCCATACCTCTACTAGTAAACTATATTGCCTCTAGTTAACTTACTCCAATTTACATGGTTGTTCAACCTCCTAGCAATTCACCAAACTGCGTTTTCTTCCAGCCCACATTTCTGCATCTTGTGCATAAGGACATCGAGACAGGCCCAACTAAATATGTGGCTGAAATTCAAATACGCTGTGTGAATTTCCCTCAGTCATATTGAGACTAAGATAGTATTGGGTGTGGTAGAGAACAGTCTGAAGTGATGTGGTTCGATTATTTCACAAGATGGTACTTATCTCTGGTTGGTGACTTTTTGATAAGAAATATATTATATATGACACAATTATTAGAATAAATAGAAATGTGGCTTTTCATAATTCTACATGTATTATGTACTGTAATTTTTTCTATGGCTGCATTTTTTTTTTCAGAGTTTGGAAATTTGAGAGGCCTTTATAATGGGGAGTTCTGTGACAACTGAGGATATTCCCCTCAATACTCCCAGCTGTGGTGATAACAGGAATAATAACAACCTTTAAATGCTTCTTCTATATCAGACATTGTGTAAAATGCTTTACATGTATGAGGTATTATCTTGCTTATTTGATATAACACCTTCTGAAATGCTTCCTATTATTATCTCCATTTTAAAGATTAGGACACAGATTGAGGAGTTAAGTAACGTGCCCAAGAACTGTGGTTTGAACCCAGGAAGATGGTCTCCTCCAGCCTCTGTGGCTCTTGTCACTGTTGGGAGGGAACTCTTCAAGGATCTCTTGTATTTCTGTTCGTCTTGTGAGCAGAGGAAGTGACTGCCTTGTTCTGAATTATCTTTTCAAGGAGTTTAAATAATGAATAGCCTTAGAAGATACAGTTTCTCCCTGTGACATAAAGGGCAGGTTTGTCTACTGTCCAGTATAATAAAGATAATGTCTCTCTCTGGGGCAAAAGTTAAGTAGGCTTACTGTCCATTATAAAATATTTGGGTTCCCTAAGTTCAGGATTCCTCTCCTGTAATACAACTCACTGTGTGTACAGACATCACCTGGCCCTCACGGCATCACCCTGTGGGGATCAGGTCTAGGGTAACTGGTGCGAATGCTGATCCTCTGGCTACTGCTATTGTGCTGAGTGATAAGATACTTTGTCTCTGAACCAAGATTCTCATGTCTTTTTCTATGAAACTGTGGCAGGCTAACTTGTTAGCTTGCAAGTAAGGTAAAATCTCAGGCCCTTCCTAGGTCTTGACTGCCTCCATATGGAGAGGATATAATTCTCTCATCTACCAGTCCAGAAACACTATCCAAAAAGACACATAACAATCTGAGAGAGAGCTAGTTGCCTTCTGATGATCCAAGTATCTTTGATCATGTACTCCTAGCTAGTATACTCCTGTAGCAGCCTCTGCTCTCCCTCTCCTAGATAACTAATAAAATTTCTAAACAAGAATCTTAAGCAGCCTAGAAGTGTAGTTCTGGTTAAGAATATCTTGAAGCAGAGCTTCCAACTTAAGTTTGCAAAATGGAAGGGCATTTTACTGGGTTCCCTTGGTTGGTGACCTTAAGGAATGTGAACTCATCTTCATGGATAAAATGAACACAGAGAAAAATCACTCCATCTGGCTTTGCTGTTATCGTAGAGCTTGACATGAATCTATCAACAGCAGACACTGCCTAGTGTCAAGAGGTACAGGATTTCAGGAAAAGAGCCATTCTGGGATAAAGAATACTTGTTTGAGAAAATCTTAGAAGTTTTTTGAGAAACTGTGCTTAGTTTATTCAGAAAAAGTGATCATTAGAGTGTAAAAGGATAATAATTTTATTTTTATAAAATGATTCTAAATTCTGTTCATTTTCAGAGCTTAGGGTAGAAGCATTTGGGTTTTCGGTAGATTTTAGGAAGGTTTTCCTAAATTGTATGCAAGAGACATACACTTGAAAGGTTAAACCCAAAGGTTTTATTCAAACTATTTAAAATTTCATGCACATATCTAATCTCTCCCTAAATTTTCTGCTTAGCAGCTCAGGCACAGGGCTTACTCAGGACACTGTGTGAAAAAAAGGCAAACTAGGCAGGCTCCCAGGCAGGGTCTGGTCAGTGGCGCATTGGATGCAGCTTTCAAATATGGGTGCATGGATCTCCTTTTTAATTTTGCAATTGAATTAATGGTAATGGATTCAGAGAACTAGTTGGTAGCTGGTTTCGAATAATTACAATATTGGCTGCAGCTGGGCTATTCCTGACTGCTTCACTGTAGACCTCCCAGAGAACAGTAGTTCTCGAACTTTAGTGAGCATCAGCATCCCCTGGAGGGCTTGCTGTTTTTGTCTCACACCCAACCCCTAGAGTGTCTGATTCATTTGGTGGAGGGTGAGCCTGAGACTCTTCATTTCTAATAAGTTCCCAGTCAAGGCTGACACTGCTGGTCTGGGGAGCACACTTAGAGAACCACTGGCCTAGAGCTTTCCTGTGAGACTAAACAGTGCCTCTGGCCTAAGATGGGAAGGTCTTTAGAAAGGTAAATATTTAGGCTGTTTTTCCATATTTGCCTTAGGGAAGATATGAACCCTTGTTTCCCAGGGGACCCTCCTTCCACTTCAAGCTGATTTTTGTTTTCTATCGTATTCCTATTTCACATAAGTCACAGTGAAATCCTGCCAGAACATATACTGAACTCAGTTTCAGCCCTCCATTTCTTTGTTCTGTTTTTCTTCCATCATCTTTCTTCCTTCACACATGAAGCAACATCCGCTAACATTTAGGTGTTTTTCCTGAACAAAATAAATGTATATTATGCAGGCCTCTTGTAAACTGCAAACACGTGACCACTTAAATTCCTGCTGGAGTGGGAAGGAACCAGTTTCCTTTTGCTCTTGGTCTTTATTGGATTTCTGAGTGTTGTATATCAATGAATTGCATACTCTTTAAGGCCAAGACCCCATCTGGATTTGCACTTTTAGTAAATGCTTGATTTTTATATAATAATGGTCTTTTACCTGGCTATTGTACATTTTTCTCATCATATATCCTTTTGTCAGTTTATTGATCCCAATGTAACCATATTTGTCAGATATGAAATTTTTCATATGCAGTTCAGTATATTATTGATATAAACAGATTGGTGACCATTGTTGGATAGCCTGGGATGACAAACAGGGTTTATGCTTTTGGTTAATTGATAGGTATATAGTGGCTGCTTAGACCCCTAGGGTGAGATGAATTTTGCATGCATCTGAGCTCAATGAGGACAGATACCATCATCAGTTATGTCCGTGTTGGGCCTAGTAGGGGAACATGGCTGTGTGTGAGTCCCACACTGGCAGACTCCAGCCTATTGTTTCAGTATGGTTTGCAAATAGGATAGATCAAACAATTTGATATGAAAATGTCAGAAAGTATTGCTATACTGATACAAGAATTAGAGGAACTTCTATTTTTCTGAGCTGCAGTTCCCTTAATTATAAAATAGTGATGATAATGCCTATTTGGTAGGTGACATTGTTAAGCTAGAAAAGAACTTCAAAAAGAAAAAGTACTAGGCCTGCCCCGGTTGCCTAATGGTTCAGTTCGGTGTGCTTAGCTTCAGTGGCCTGGGACAGTTCCCAGGCACAGATCTACACCACTTGTCTGTCAGTGGCCATGCTGTGGCAGTGGCTCACATACCAAAAGAGGAAAATTGTCAGGGGATGTCAGCTCAGGGTGAATCTTCCTCAGGAAAAAAAAAAAAAACAAAAGAAAAAAACAAAAGGAAAAATATTGCAATGAAAGAGACCAATACTGGAGAAACTGTGGCAGGAAGACAGTGTGGTGAGGGGGCAAGAGAGCCAGCTGGGGTTTAAACCCTGCCTTTTCACTTACTAACCCCCATTTGCTTAATCTCACTGAGTTTTAATTTGCTAACATGTAAAATGGTAATATAATACCTGTTCTCCGGGTTTGATAATCAAATGGGTTAATACATGTAAAGAACATGGCTCATAATAGGTTTTCAATACAAGAGGCCATTATAAATGAATTGCTGGTATTTAGGATGGAAGAGCTGGAAGAGCTGTTGTTTAAAATATTTGAAGATGGATGAGACAATAAATATTTTCTGTGTGGTAAGTGAATTAGGGCCAAGGAATAAAAATTATACAAGGGAGAATTACACTGAATACAAGGAAGAACCTTCTAAGAAGCAAACCTAGCCAAGCAATGGAATGAGTTTCTACGGGAGGCAGTGAGTTACCTAACCCAGAAAACATTCTGAGAGAGGCTGCATGGTTTTGGTCAGATGGTGTAAAAGGATTCCCACTTTAGAAGGGAGGTCGGAGTCTATGATATTGGAAATTCCTCAAATTCAGCTATACTGTGAATTCACCCCAGTGACTTTTGGAAAATCACCCTCTTTGCTCCTGTTTTACATTATCTCTGTAATGACTCTGGTATTCCAAAAGATTTAGATTTCCATAAGGACTCATGGGATTTAAGAGATTACTATAAAGAAAGCTCATCAATCCCCACGTTTAAAAACCAACAAACAAACGAAAGAACAATAGATATCCATTTATACACTTTTTAAAAATATATATACTTTGTTTTAAACACAGTAATAGGTGCTTTGCTTGCCCAAGGGCTAAAGTGCTGAATATACCCATTTAAGCAGTCCAAGGTTGACACTATACTAACAAGAGGACATTCTGAAAAAGCACATCAGGATATGGCAATTGAGTCCAGCAGCCCCAGGAAGCAGCACATTACTGTGGCTGGATTTTTCTGGTACAGTGATCAGCAGTGAAATGATTAACAGTGTTGGCATTTAAGTGATCATAATTAGGTTTCAAAGTTAACAGCCCATTGAGATAAATAGTGGAAGTTCACACCTCTCTTAGTGCTATTGTTTATCAGACTGTCAAGTTGCAGATACAGGAAGACAACATGAATGTGGCTTTGGACACTAATTGCCCAAAGCCAAGTTACATCCACCTGGGAGGGTCCTTTGGGTATTTGTTCTGCTAAAATGTCAGGGACTATGCAGTGTTGGGGTTCTGCATTGCCTAACAGCATACAACATCGCACTGATATTTTGATGCATAGAAGGCAAACGACATGAGAATATGTTGTAATGTTCAGGAGGAATCTCCTGGTTTAAGAGTATATTTGCCTCAGTTTCTCCTCTCAAATGGCAATGAAACTGCTCACTTGTACAAAATGGTTTCTGAGAGGAATAAGAAATTTAATGACTTAACAACAACAAGCAAAAAACCCTTTGCTCAAATGAATTGGATTTCACAATCTGTATTATTGTCCTCAAGGAGTTGCGTGCACATTCCGTCAATTGAAGAACATTGAGAGCATAATTTAATTATTTCATAGAATTCTGGATTATTTGTTCACAATTAAGTTTATATGCATGATTACATGCTGCCTCATGCTCAATAAGGGTGGAGATTGTAGTTTCACTTTGCAAATTATTGATTTTCTTTTACAAAAGACATTTAATAATTAAAGGCAGCAAAAATGGGGAAAAAGAATCCCCAAGCTTTAAAAAAAGAAAATGCTACAGCATTATCGTCGTGGGTGTCTCTTCATGAAAGAAAGTTTCTTAAAAGAGCAAAGTCATTGGTCATTCATTATCATCATCAACGTGAAATAGTTACTGAATATCGTTAAAAAATATACCATCAAACAAACTCAAGGAAAAGTGAATTTTGGTACTTCGCATTTCTTTCCATGTCACCTTGAATAGAGCTTTTCTTTGTTTTGCCCTTTTTTTCATCCCACTACGTGACAGGTTGGAAGATGGATCACGGCATTTTCTTTAAGTCTGAATGCCACCATGGGCTTAACAATGACCAAAGAGATGATGAAGGAGCCCAAGGCATGACAGGGCAGGAGAAGAGGAAAGAAGAGCGGGAAAGAGAAGTATAAAAGAAGAGTGGAAAAAAAGTGCAGGAGCAAGAATGTAGGGGAAGGGATTAAACAGATAAACTGGATAACATGGAGGTGTCATCAGCCGCCTCAGGTACTGGGACCATTGTTTGCTTACATCTCCACTAGAAACAAGTGTCTAGCTTCTGCTGCTTTGAAGGAGTTCTGCCTTGGGAAGCTTTTCATGAAAAGAAGTATGCCAGAAAGAAATGGCTCCAATCTTTCTGAAAGAATAGGAGGTGTTTGTATTTCCTACTGTTGAGTTATCCAACTGGTCTACCCTGAGGTTCTGAAGCCAATCAGCAGAGGCTATTTACACAGACCTGAACCAGGGTGGACTCTAGGGCAGATCCGGATATTTAATGTAGTCTGTCATCTAGTGATTGGGGAAGAGTCACGTTTTATGGTTATGTAAATAGGAGTAGACTATGAACTCCCTGAGGCCAGCTGTTGCACCTGATTAATTTTAATATCCTCAATCTAAGCTCAATGCCCTACGTAGACTTTTTTTAAGGGTAAAGGCAGAATTTCCGGCAGACACTAAAATACATGAATCCTCACCTTTTGTTAGGAAATGTTAAAAGCCACTGCGTAATTATTATGCTCATGATTTTCATATCGCACATTAAAAATAATTTATATTTTTCAAAATGCTTCCATAGTACTTTTGGACCATGTTAAACCCTATTGAGCTTCTTACAATTTGAATGCATGTCAGTGTCAAGGACAGGAAGAAGATACACCCATAAACTATGATATGATGGTCAATTTTATGTGTCAAATTGACAATGGCACAGCCAGTTATTCAATCAAATGCTGATCTGGTATTGCTGTGACGGTATTTTGTAGATAAGACTAAAAAGTATAATCAGTTATTTCAGGTAAGGAAGATTATTTTATATAATCTGAGTGATCCCAATCTAATCAGGTTTTAAGAGCAGAAGAGGCTTATGTGAGGAAGAAGAAATTCTCCCTCTGGATAGCAACTTTAGCTGTTGCCTGAGAGTTCCGGCCTCCCCTTCCTATGGGCAGCCCCACAGATTTCCAACTTGCCTGGTCAGCCTCCATGAATGCTTATGCCAATTCCTTTCAATAAATCTCTCTCATTTTTTAAAAACAACCCAGCTTTATTGAGATATAATTCACATACCATTTAATTAACTTATTTAAAGTATATGGTTCAATGGTTTTTGATCATTATATTATTAATTTTTTAAATTGTGGTAATTACTTATAACATAAAATTTGCTGTTTTATCCTTTCTTTTTCCTTTCTTTTTTTTTTGGTGAGGAATATTGGCCCTGAGCTAACATCCATTGCCAATCTCCCTCTTTTTTGCTTGAGGAAGATTGTCCCTGTGCTAACATCTGTGCCAGTCTTCCTCCAATTTTTGTATGTGGGATGCTGCCACAGCATGGCCTGATAAGCAGTATATAGGTCTGCACCCAGGATCCAAACCTGCGAACCCTGGGTTGCCAAAGTGGATTGCACCTACCCAACCACCATGCCGCTGGGCTGGCCCCTGTTTTAACCATTTTTAAGTGTACAATTCAGTGGCATTAACTACATTCACAATGTTACACAATCATCATCACTATTTCCAAAACTTTTTCATCACCCCAAACGTAAACTCTAATCATTAAGCAATGGCATCCCATTCCCCCTTCTCCCTGTACCCCAGCAACCTCTGATCTACTTTCTGTCTCTATGAATTTGCCTATTCTAGATATTTCATATAGTGGAATCATACAAAATCTTTCTTTTTGTGTCTAGTTTATTTCACTTAGCATAAATTTTCAAAGTTCATCCATGTTGTAGCTTGTATCACTACTTTATTCCTTTTTATGGCTGAATAATATTCCATTGTATGTATATAACCACATCTTGTTTATTCATCAGCTAATGGACACTTGGGTTGTTTCCATCTTTTGGCTATTGTGAAACATGTTGCAATGAACGTAGATATATAAGCATCTGTTCCAGTTGCTGCTTTCAATTCCTTTGGGTATATACCTAGGAATGAAATTGCTGGGTCATATGGCAATTCTATGCAACAAATCTTTTCCTATATGTTTCTTCTACTAGTTCTCCTTCTCTGGTTGAATCCTAGCTGATAAAAAGGCGTGGGATGGAGGAAGGGAGAGAGAGAGAGATCATGACACATTAGCAAAACTGAAAATAATCCATAGTTCAAGTTTGCTGTATTTGCCCCAGTTAATTTACTTCATAGTTGTGTCTAATCTGATGTTTATGACATCCATTGGGTTTCAAAGCTACTTTTTTGGAGAAGTTTTATTTATTTTTTTCAAGTTCACCTGTTCTTTTTTTATGTATTTTCCTATCACATTGTTATGATATTTTTACATTATGTTATGATATTTCCTCCACTCTACATAAAGGCAGTGGTATGAAAAAGAGAGAAAATAGTTACCAAAAGGAAGAAGGCAGTATTGGCAAGACTTGGTAACTGATTAAACTTGGGAATAAAGAAGAAAGAATACAAGATGAAACTATTAACAACATTTACTGAGTGCTTAGCATGTGTTGGGCATTGTGCTAAACGTGTTACATGCATGAACTCATTCATCCTTTGTGCAGTAAAGGATTTGGTTCTTGATAGCTTCTGTGGGTAACCTCTAGGCCTGATAAGAATATCTTTGTTTAATGGGAGGCCTTGGGCCATGCCAGATAGTCTATGCTAAGAATGTAGTTTATACTGAGGGCTTTGGGCCGTGCAGTATCAGCTTGACCTCTGGAGGGGCTGGAGAGTAAGGTCAGCCATGTGGGTGGTCAGCCATGTCTATGTGACCAAACCCTTCAAAGACTCTGGACACCAAGGCTCAGGTGAGCTTCCCTAGCTGGCAATACTCCATGTATGTTGCCACGTATTATTGCTGAGAGAGGTAAGTTCTGTCCCCATGACTCTGCTGGGCGAGGACAACTGGAAGCGCCATGCCTGGACTTTCTTGGACTCTGCCCTATGTGCCTTTTCCTTTTGTTGATTTTAGTCTGTATCTTCCCTTGTCATAAACTGTAATTGTGAGTATAACATCTTTTCTGAGTTCTGTGAGTTCTTCTAGCCAACTATTAAACCTGAGGGTGGTCTTGAGGGCCTCTTGATTGCACCCTCACAAAAGTCTCCTCAGGTGGATATTTATCATTTTCATGCTTATGGATGAAGCTCAAAGAAATTAAGAGATGATGAAACTTGAATGTAAATAAAGACTTCCATGATTCCTGTTGTTGAGATCCTAAACTTCCTAAATTAATGCATCCTATGCTTCTGGATTGGGTGACTGGGTACAATTCACCAAGAATGGGAATTGAGAAGGAACAGATTTGGGGGGAAGATGCTGAGTTTGTTTTTGTGTCAGTTGGATATAAGAGCCTGGAGTTCAGAAACCAGGTCTGGGCTACAGAGAAAGATTTAAGAGTGAAAGGTGGGGCTTGACATCATGGGAATGAATGTCATCATCAAAGTTGAGTATATAGGGAGAAAAGAGATGGACTGAAAACAGAATCCAAGATCACCAATATGGAAAGATGAGATAAAGAAAAGGAGCCAGCAAAGGATACTGAAAAATAGTCAACAAGGAGGAAAACCACAGAATCATGCCAAGAATAAGAGGGCAGAAGAGTGTTTTAAGAAGGAAGGCATGGCCAATGGCGTCAGACATAAAAATATGTTATGTAAGATAAAAACTAATAGTGTCCATTGGATTTGGAAACTAAGAGACCTAGGCAGGAGCAGTTTCAGATTAGCAATGGGGGCAGAAGAAAGGCAGCAGTGGATGGAGTAGTAAGGGAGAGGTGAGTGTGGCAGTGGGGATGCAGACAGCTCTTTCTTTGTCATCTGCACTATCACTTGTTGACACTTGATTTTTTGGATTGGTATTTTTACTGCCTCGGTATGTTACTTTTCATCTTCCATGGAATTGTAATCTCCTTCAGGGCTCAGCCTGGCTCTGATCCCTGGGTTTAATGGATATATTATAGGTGCAAGTTAGTATTTAATGAGTTAGGTATGCTGAGGAGGGGCATCGTGGAATGGATGGGCAGCTATACAAAGGGGATCATTCCTGGTGGGGTTCAGAGCACACCATGGTAGGCAGGGCCTCATGGGATGCAGTTGTGTTTGGGAGATAACAGAAGCTCTGGTCAAACAGACCCAGTCTCAAATCCTGGTTCTGGTACTTTCTGTATAACTTTGAGCAGCTCCTCTGTTTCTTTTTCTGATCTGTAAAATTTTATGATGTGTAAAAAATGTGTATTAGTTGGCTAGGGCTGCCACAACAAAATACCACAGACTGGGTGGCTAAACAACAAACATTTATTTTCTCAACGTTCTGGAGGCCAGAAGTCCAGGATCAAGGTGTTGGCAGGGTTGGATTCTTTTGAGACCTCTCTCTCCTTTGCTTGCAGATGGCTGCCTTCTTGCTGTGTTCTCAGACTGTCATCCCTCTGTGTTGTCTGAGTTCTAATCACCTCTTCTTATAAAGCCAGAAATATTGGATTAGGGCCCACCCTAATGACCACATTTTAACTTAAGGACCTCTTTAAAGGCCCTCTCTCTAAATATAGTTACATTCTTAGGTACTAGGGGTTAGGGCTTCAAGATACAAATTTTTGGGGGGACTCAATTCAGCTCACAACAAAGAGGATAATATTAAAACCTATTGCATATGATTTTGGGAAGAAGAATTGAGAAAATAGCTGGAACATACTCAGTACAGTACCTGAGACCTAGTAACTACCAAATAACCTAGATGAGAAGAAATCCTGCAGACCTAGAAGGGAAGTGCTTGCCTAGCTCTAAGAGGAAGGAGAGAGGAAAACCTAAGAAGAAGGAGTCAGTCCTTCTGGAACACATTCCCTGATCAACCCCCTTGCTTACAGGTGGGTCTGCTCTTTGTTCTAGTTCTGTCTAATGGCTTCCATTACGTCACTCTTCCCATGATTGTCTTCCCCCTTGATGGTGGTCAATGTCAGAGATCATGGTAATCTTCTCTATAGTGTCAGCAAAGAAGCAGGACAAACTGAACAAATATATTTACTAATTTTGAATGAATGAATGAATGAATGTCAACATTTTTCTGAGATAACGCAGTGATTCGTTTTCCCCCACATTTTTACAGTGAGGGTGTACATGAAATAAGATTTAAGAAGACTAAAAACATTGCTTTGATTACTGGTTAATTTGAATTTGCCTTTTTACTCAGTGAAGTTGCTATTCGTTTCCCCCTTTGAGTAAAGGAAAACCAGATAAGTTTGCATGACACGCCGTCCACACACTGTTCTGCTTTCTCAATATTTAGCTAGCTTTCTCTTTCTTTCTCCCCACTGCCCTGGAACAAATGCTGCATTTTAATTTTGTAATTTTATATCTAAATTTTAGCTATAGCCCTTACTCAGCTATGAATATACACACACCTCCTTCTCCAAAAAAAGAGAAACATCAAAACCCAAAACAAGCTTTATGTAAATTTGCGTTCTCAACTTTATGCACCTGAGTTAAATGAAGCTCATAAGAACGGTTGCAATTCGGTTAATGTTTTCCTCCTGACATAGAATTTTAATTTGGAATTGTATTTCTGAAAAGGTGGTATGATTTAGGAGGCTGGCAATTTAGGTGATCATTTAAAATGATGCCTTCTCTATTAAGGGTAGTAGGAGAGCTTCTTCTGGGGTATTAACTAGGTTAAAAGTTCACCAAGGTCAAGGAGCAACAAATGTCCTTAACACTGAAAAGATGTTTTTTGGAAATCCGAGAAGTATTTAGAGCCCCAGTTGTTGTTTTTAATGCTGCTCATGGGCAACAGAATGCTAATTAGTCAGATTAACTAAGTGGCTGAGTCATGCTGTAACCCTTCTCAAAAAACAAGTGCCCATTTTGAGATGCTAAATGAGCCCATATAGGCAGCCAACCATACTTTTCTTGAAAGATAAGAGAGTACCAATGAGGCTGTTAACGTAGCAAGTGCATTAAGTTTTGCTTGTGTGTTGTGTGTGTATCTATATATATATTAATATATATATCCAAATATGTATGTCTATATGTACAGCTATTATCTATATGGAGCGGCCAGGTTCCATATCTAGAGCCTACTCTGCTAAGCAGTTGAATAAATCCTACAATAAAGTTAGCTTTCTAAGACATTTGATCAGATCAATTTACTCTTTAAGGAAGATCAATTCTAAAACTATAATAATTCTAAAAGTTAAGAATTAAACAATTTTCTTGGAAATGGTGGATTTCGATTATCAGTGAAGGGTCCAGAATGGGAGGCAGGTTCTGAGGCAGGACTGGGTCTAGCATATGGGAATTCCAGGGTTTGGCCATATTTTCTTGTGAAGGCTTTCATAGCAAGGATTTCTTAGGCTGTTTTCAGGAGAATCTAATTTCCAAATTACTTATTTGCTCATTTTATAGCCTTTCCCCTGCCTTTTCTCAGTTGTTTGAGTGGTTACCCAAAGAGAAGGTTTTTAAGCAGAATTCCTGCTAGAGGGTGGTGGACAGCCCCTGAAGTGGTGTTTGTTCTCCACAATTGAGACTATGTTTCAGTTTCTCCTTTTCCCAGCAGTAGGATTGTTAATAGGATCACCAGTGCAGAGTTACTGATGCTTACTGATTCAGAAAAAAAAATACACAGGAGAACTTGCAAAAGTGTAGCTATGATAGGAAGACCAAATCACTGAGTAATCTCACTTCTCCCAGTACTCTGACAAGCAATACTGAGAAACAAATGGATTTTGTGTAGGATGACCTAGGCTACAGGTTGTGAAAATAAATAAGGGGAAATCTCATTTAAGGAGTCAGGAGGCCAGAAAGGCAAGCTCTCACACAGTATTCAGGTTAATTACAGAAAAGATTGTCAATTACAGATCCCAACAGAAAGAGATGGACATTGCATCCCCAACAAGAAATAGACCACCCCAGCAACTCAGCCAGTGAGAAACCCTCATCACCTTGAACTCTTGCTTTCCAACAATGGACTTTTTTTCAAAACAACCCCTCCCAACTTCATCCTTTTTCTTTATAAAACAATGTCCCTCTCCTTTGCTTGCTAGACTTGCCTATGACTTTCACTATAACTTGCTTGTCCTGCATTGCAACTCCTTTGCTATTCCCGAATAAATCCATTTTGCTGGTAAAATAACTGGTTGCTTTCTTTTTTCAGGTTAACAGGATATGATTAAAAAATATTTTTAAGAGGCCAGCCCTGTGGCCCAGTGGTTAAGTTCAGTGTGCTCTGCTTCAGTGGCCTGGGTTTGGTTCCCAGGCATGGACCTACACCACTCATTGGTAGCCATACTGTGGCAGCGACCCACATATAAAATAGAGGAAGATTGGCATAGATGTTAGCTCAGGGCAGATCTTCTTCAGGAAAAAAAAAAAAGGAATATGTTTCCTTCTTTCTCCCTCCATATCTTTATCACCCCCTTGCAAAAGAAAATACTTTCATTTTATCCAATGCGAGTAAAAGAAGAAAAAATCATGGAGCTAGTTTTGGTGCTAGTTTTGTTGAAAGGGAGATGGTGGCATGCGCTGTGGGAAGGTGTCTTAATGAAGGCCACCTCAGGAGGCAGCCTGTGGTTGGTGTCATCACATTGCCCTGCCAATATGACTTGGTATGGTCCAAAGCATCTTTAGGTTTCCTCTGGCCGAAGGAAAAGAAGAATGCCTGGAGAGAAGATGTACACACACCTGCACTGGTGCAACTGGGGATGGAAACAAAATAAAACAATTTTGGCCTACTGTACTATGTACTTTCTTATGCTACGTAAAGCCATTTGGATTCTATTTAGAGTTAACTGGGGTTTACAGTCGACATTATTTTGAGTAAGAAAATGAGATACTCAGGTTTTAGAGAGATCATTCTAGCAGCTAGCAAAGCAAAGAGACTGAGGTAGGAAGCACTGAGGGAGAGAGACCAGTGGGGAGGGGATTGATGTCACACCCTAGAACTCTGACCAGGGGGCCTGCTGTTACTTGGGGGTGATGGCCGCCCCCACAGCACAGACATCATGTGGGAGCTTGTCAGAAACGCAGATCCACAGGTCCTGTCCTGCCTAGGGTGTCCATATCTCTGGGGATGGGGTCCAGGAAACTTTTCACATACTCTCCAGCAGATTCGTATGCACTTTCAAGTCTGAGGACGCTGCTGTAAAAGATACCGATGGGGAGCTGCCGCATTCTTCTTTCGTTACCTGCTTGTGCATCTGTATCCATCCCTGTGCTCCTGCTTCGGAGATATGTACTCTGCAGGGTTAACTTTCCATCCTAATGCAGTGAGGGAATGCTTTTCAGTGATCAGGGTTCCACTTGGAAAACCACAACTTCCAGGGAATAAATCAGGCCACCTGGGAATAGTTTAGTCTCTTTACTTGAGAGGAGTGTTTCATCAGCTTCGATTCATCAGAGGATCTGGCCTGCATAGTAATAATAATCATTTTGATGACAACCAGCATTTGTTTAAGGGGGAATGGATGATAGCAGGTTATGCAGGTCTTAAGTGTTGAGCAGCAATAAATCCTCTCTCTTTGTCTTTGTGGGCTAGGATAATACTAATCATTCTCTTCCTTCCTTCCTCTCCGAGCTCTGCCTAAGCAGAAAAAAAGCAGGCAGCAGCCTAATGGGCGATTTCAGGGAAACCACAGAGACCTCCAGGAAGGCCTAACATCCTTCCTGCCTGCCAATGTTCCCCATGTCCTGGTCACTCTGAAATTCTACTCCTTTCTCTTATTACTTCAACTTTAGTTACTTAAAATATGAATTTCCTTTGAGTGGGTTGTAATTTGAGTACTCTTTACTGAATTTGAAGAGGATCCCAAATACGCACACCTTTAATTTAAAATATATGTGTACTATAGCACCAACATTATGTTCACTATACTAATGCAAAAATAACAATGAAAATATAAATGTATGTAAATTATACAATTTCCAAACCCCCAGTGGATTGGGGGGCAAATCCCACTTCATAGATTCTTGCTCTAAAACTGAAAGTCATTTTTTTTAAAGGAGGCTGAAATACTTCCAAATTTATTTTATCAAGACAACATCATCCTGAAATCAAATCCAGCAACGACATAACAAGAAAAGAAAATTACAAAGATTCCTCTTGCACATAATCACAAAGGTGATCTTAGGTTATTAGGTGTGCTAATCATAAAATATTAGCACACTGTCTTCAACATTATATAAAAAGGACAAAGTGGAGTTTATCCCAGAAATGCAAGACTGGCTTGTCATTCAACAATCAATCGAACTAATTCACTATATTAGTAAAATAACCAAGTTGCATGTGATCATCTTAATGTACACGGAAAACCATGTGACAAAATTTAACATCCATTTATAATAAAAACTCTCAGCAAACTGAGAATAATAGCAAACTTCCTCAATATGACAACAGCATCTAGAAAACCTATATGTAACACATAATTAATGGCAAAAGAATTAACACTTCTTCCTTAAGATTAGGAACAAGCAAGGCTATTTACCCTGACCATCACTATTCAGTATTATACTGGAGGTCATGCCCAGTGCAACAAGGCAAGAAAAAGAAATTAAAATATAGACTGATGGATAGATGAATAGAGTTAGAAACAGATCGCAACTAACGAAATAAAATGCCCTTTATTCATAGACAGTATAATTATTATTTTTTTAACTTTTTAATTTTTTTAATTGCAGTAACTTTGGATTATAACGTTATATAGCTTTTGGATGTACATCGTAATATATTTCAAATTCTGTGTAGATTACATCATGTTCACCACCCAAACACTAATTATAGTCCATCCCCTCACACGTGAGCCTAATCACCGCTTTTGCCCTCCCTCCTTCCCCTATGGTAACCACCAATCCAATCTCCATTGCTATGTGTTTGTTTGTCGTTGTGAAATTGAAAGTCTTAATCTGGGAATCATGGGTGGCTCCAAATAGTCAGTCAACCCTCCAAAATTGTATGCAAAATTGATAAGCATTGTTCTGAAGAGAAGGTGTACCTTTAGGTTTCTTAGAGAGGTTCTTAACTCAAAAGGTGTTATATAATCACAGGTAGGGAAAGAAGGATCTATAAGTAGAATTTTGCATGGAATTGAGGAGGAAGATGTGAATGAAAGAAACGAAGTTATTTAATGAGCAGCTATTATAAATTAGATACTGTCTCTGAGACTCTGGCTTATCATCTCTCCCTTGATTTTCATGAGTCATGCTGAAGTAGGCACTGCTATCTCTATTTTAGAAACAGGCAAACTGCCACTCAGGGAAATTAGATGATTTCCTCAGGTTTACTCAGGAGGAATGGGATGGATCTGGGAGTCGAGGAGGCAGAGCAGTGGGCACCTGGAGATAAAAGGCTTTGAACGGGATTAGAGACATCAGAGAGATGCATCTCTCCTTCTGGTCTGCGAGAAAGATGAAGCTCTGCCCTTATCCAAGGCTAACCCCTCCAGTTATGCCGTTGGTTCTTCCTCTTCCCGCCTCTTCTGGGACCATCTCTATCAAGTATTTCTCCTCTCTTTGACACCTTCAGTCTTTCCTGCTGCACTTGAGATCCTCAATAGAGCTCAGTCTCAACAAGGAGGGTCAGTGGGAAGCACGGGAGGTATAATTAAAACAAAGCCAATCCTCTCCAGGTAACTCCACCATCTCTGTCTCATTCTCCCCTCCCCAGTTGACAACTATTCTCTCACCTCTGTATTTACTCTCTACCCTCTTGCCTATGAACATATTTAGCATTCCCTGTTGTAAAAACCAGTTCCTCAAAACTTACATGCTTTTCCTTCCTTGATCTCCCTCCCTTGGGCCCCTAATACTTCTAAAGCACAACCGTGTTCCTCTAACTCTAGTGTAGAAACATCTTCTATTAAAGTACATACCATATAGTAAGATAATTTGTTGTCTACTTATCTTTCTCCTTCAAATACCCTGAGGCTCTGGAATAGTATGTTATTTTGCCTCCCTGGGCCTGTCATAGTGTTGGAACAAAGCATGGTAACACAGGTATGGGGAAGGAATGGCTGGATTCCATTGTATAAAATCACAAATCAAACTTCGTACTTTGTAGGGTAAACAAGGCTGAGATGCTTAATTTTAGTGCTAAAATTGGGTTGAATTGGTCGCCCTCCACCTTAACCTAGTATATCCAGACCCAGTGTGATCTGGCCACAAGAAGCTTTGCCAAGCTCAACTGGCATTACTGCCTCTCAGTCATTGTATGTCCCCCCCCCCCAAAGAAAACAAAACATATGCTTGAAGTTCCCTGAAGATGGACCATTTGATAAACCTATGATGAGCATGCAGAGCCTCAAGCTAGTATCATGAGAAGATGGGGTGCTATTTTGGGTGCATTTGGTTCAGTTTGTAGCTGAAGGTCGTGTAACTGGAGCTGACTCAGATTGTAAGAAACAGGTGTTTTTGGATGGGAGGAGGGGCTGTGGGATGATTAAGAAGCAAGAAAGGAGTCTGTTGTAGTGCAGGCGTTCTCAAAGTGTGGTCCTTGGACCAGCAGCATCATCCTCACGTGGAAAACTGTTAGAAATGCAAATTCTCAGGCCCCACCCCAGACCTACTGAATCAGACATCCTAGGGGTGCACCCAGCAATCAGTTTTTTGTGTGTGTGTGAGGAAGATTGGCCCTGAGCTAACAGCTGTGCCAATCTTCCTCTGTTTTATGTGGGATGCCACCACAGAATGGCTTGACAAGCGGTGCCAGGTCTGTGCCCGGGATCTGAACTTGTGAACCCTGGCTGGAAAGCAGAGCGCATGAATTTAGCTACTATGCCACTGGGCTGGCCCCAGCAATCTGTGTTTTAAGCCATCCAGGGAATTGTAATGCATACACAAGTTTGAGGGCCACTGTCTGGTGAGATGAATATCTTACTAGGAGTCAGAAAACTTGGATTGTAGTATCAATTGTCTCGGATTATCAGTGATAGCGTGGGCCTCTACTTCTCTATTAACTGAGGGGGCTGGAACGGACGATCTCTGAAGAGTTGTCCTCCCTATGGAAACTCTTTCACTGTAAGTACCCACAGGAACATTAACAGAACATTCTTAAATGTGAAGGCCAGAATATAATTCCATAGTGCCGCACCCGCTCAGGGCTGAGATTCATTCTGAGTATGGTACCAGGGATGCGTTAGAGAAGAAAGTGGCTGTTCTTTCTGATTTTTAGAGGAAGGAAAGTATCTTCCTACAAGTATGTCTAACTTCCTCTTATTAGCCTATATGCAACATTAATCCTACAATCTCAGCCTGTGTCAAAACCTTAATTTAATTAATAGTTTGATGGTCTACCGCTGCATGCCTATCGCTGTGCTAGGCACTGTGCTTAAGGGATTTTGTGAACTGACATAAACCAATTTGATCGCCCATATTAAGTTTTTTTTGGGAAAATATTAGTAGCCTCCAATAGTTGAAAGTTAGTGACAGTGATAGATCTCTTTGATTGGAACAAACTTGACACCAGGTTTTAAGGACAGCAAAGCTCAGATTGAATTCTGCCACACATCCAAACATTTTTCACTCAGGAGACACAAAAGGAGTCAGATAACCTATCCTATAAGCTTGATAAAGTCCTAGCTCTGGGTCCCTTTGAGTGTTCTTGCAGCTCCTTGCACGGATGGTTCACTAGAGGCAAAGAGGCAGTAATTTAACAGCAGGATTCAGCTAACATTCCAGCCAGATTCAGACAAGAAGAATCCTCTGAGTCAGCAGCTGGACCCAGGACAATTTCCTACTCGAGCCTCAGGCTCCGCTCCTAATTGCATAGGCTGTCGGGCTCGCTGGATTCTTATACCCTGTTCATGCATGAGTGGGAATGCCTGCACAATATTTCGGTCAATACACACATCTTGATCACCACTCATTTCACCAAAGAAAAATCATTTCTCATATCCATTACTCTAGCAAAGAAAGTGTCTGGAGTTGATCAGCCATAAAGATAGCTGAAGTGTTGCTAGAGCCTCATGTGGAGGGAGAAGTTTCCATTAGAGTCTTTCAAATTCTAACCACCCCTGGAAGGAGTATTCTCAATTAGGGCACTGACCTCCCTCCCTCCAGCTAGATGGAAACTACCTAATAACCCCTGTCTACGGGAAAGTATTTTAAAGTAAATCATAGGTAGCATGTCTGGGATGTACAAAGAAAGATAATATTACGAGTTTCATAATGTATGAAAATGTTATATTTTAGGTCACAAATTTCTGATTGAAGATTGGTAATTTCATATAATTCAACCTCAACACATAGTGCTTGAGTGTCTCTGAATACATTGTGCTATCTCTTTGTTTCTTCGCTCCATCTTTGCTGCTGTCTTCGAATGCCCCACCCGCATCTCCCCACAACATTGACCTTTATTTTCTGCCTGAGATGGTTCTGTTCCAGTCCTTTCCTGCTAACTGCTACTTGTCCTGCCGATCCTGGGATGTCATCTTATACAGCAAACTCTGGCCTCCTCAAATATACCGCATGTCCTCCTAGGGCATTTTAACCATCCTCTACTAATTGCCTTCTGAGCACTGTGCTCAGAAATCCTTTATTAACTCCTTTGTCCTGGCCCCTCGGTCATGAGCACCCTGAGAGCTGCTGGACCTTCCTAATTGTCAAGACAGAGCGGAGGGCAGGAAACAGTGCCTCCTGCTTCACATGTATCCTTGAGAAGTTTTCTTGGGAGGGTGAATGAGCTTAACCTATGTGAGAATAACGTCCCCAGTGGACAAGGCAAGGCTTGTTACAATTAGGTGCTAAATGTTGAGATATGGCCTGTAAATGCCATAAACAGTTAGGGATAGAAGAATGAGGGTGAGCCTGATAGAAAGCCAATTAAAGACATTCTGGAGGTGGGATTTGAGCCCTTGTCCTAAGTTTCCCAGTCATAATAGACTATGAAGGAGAACACAGGCCATGCTGATTCACCCTCTGGGCTCACTCTGCCCCAGTCTCTGCGGGAAAATGAGGCTCCGATTAACCTGAGAGAGACCTCTGGGCATCACCAGATCTGTGCTGGGGCAACAGAGGGATGGGGAAGGAATAACAATAGCAGTTACACCAGTGAAAATAGAAATGATACCATCGAGAATCACTCAACCAATT
Organism: Equus asinus; assembly: GCF_041296235.1. Taxonomy (NCBI): domain Eukaryota; kingdom Metazoa; phylum Chordata; class Mammalia; order Perissodactyla; family Equidae; genus Equus; species Equus asinus. Next base: position 40,726,953 of record NC_091796.1, on the reverse strand, counting down.
AGCATACAATTTAGTGTGATAAGAAATCAGAGAGAGGGAGAAAGAGAGAGAATGAGAACAAGAACACATGTGCCTACCAAGAATCAGAGAGGAAGCAAAAGACCGAAACTGGTGGATTTCAACCTTCTCATTTGCCAGCAAGAATTGCACTCCAGAAGGAAGACAAGGGTGTCCCTGTCATTTGGGAGTCCAGCCTGTTATCTATAGCAGATTTTGACATCTTACTTAGGCCTGTGCCAGTCTGATTTTAGGAAGAGTGTACATTATTTACATGAAAACAAATATGAGCATTAGGAGGCATTTTTCCCCTGTGTGCAATTCCTACTAAAGAATTTACATTCTTCTAATTTGCTGCTTTACTGCACCACTTAGTACCCGCCTGAGATGAGCGCAATGTCCTCAGTTAGGAAGGTGCTAAGGAAATTTACTCTTTTTGCACTGAATTACTTGCTCTCCTCCTTGAAACCACCAAACTCTTACTCACTGGAAATTCCCCTTTCGAAGCATCTGTTTTGTTTTGAAGGTATCAGCTGATCCCGAAATCATGATACAGGCTTGGAAAGATGTTTGATTTTAACACTGAATTCTGAGTGTACTGTTGCAGTATTTCTACTCTGATTGAAAATAGGGTTTTCAAAACAAATGCAGAGGCATATGTTTTATTTACATTGCAATTGATAAATTCTTCTTGAAAATAGGGATTCTGAATGCATTGTAGCAACACACAAACACGAATACCATATGGCGAGCTGCTTCCTGCAGAGTTAGGATAAACATCATGAATAGCATTAATGTAAATCACATGTATTAGTGGTATCCACCCTACCAGCTCAATAGACTTACAGACTGAACTAGAAGAGTCTTAGGAAACCAGAAGTTGAACTTCTATGGTGTCAGGAGACTTTGCTGGGTTTTCCTCCAGGAGAAAGAAGACAAATTCAGAATCTTGCTTTGAACATGTAGGAATATGAACGCCCATGCTTTTGCTTGTTGCATTTAGATTTTTAGCACTAAGAATACACAAAGAGGCCAAATCTAAAGGCAGCTTTGATGTGCTTCTGGACTTTTGTCACTTGCAAAGTCTATCAAAATTGAAAGAAATACAGAGAACCATTGAAAGTCCTTGAGACATGGCAGGGCCACACCTCTGCAGCCATGCCCACCGCAGAGATCTGAAAGAATAACTCACTGGCTTAGAAAGAGTTTTTGTGCTCATTGAGGACAAATTGCAAAGGTGAGGCTGATCTTCACCAGGACAAGGCAACAGGCGATAGAGAGCCAGCTGGAGTCACATTAATGGAAGCCAATCTTTGTAGCTGTGTTTTATTTTCAAATATCAGCAGGGAGCACACTTCTCTGGTGTGTTGTTTTTGCTCAACATTTTATTGGTACAGTGTGGCTTGGCTGGATTATTATGATCATAATCTATGAGGGCTGTATCCATTAGGGCAACCTAGATTTTTTTAAAATTTAAAGTTTTTCCTAAAAGGATTATTCTTTCATTGTGTCTGTCTCCTGCTGTGAAAATCTGCCACAGATGTAGGGAGATGGGAATAGGATATTCCTTACCCTCCACTGTCTATCTCTCCCTGCCTTCTAATTTATTGTCTGTACTATGTGCCAGATGTGCTAGCTGCTTTCCGTTGTCCCTGCATTAGAGCTGCTCCTGTTTCAAATTCCACCTCTTCTATTTAGTTGCCTCTGTTGCCCGGGGGAGGAGGTCCTCCCACCCCTTTTCTGTTTTTACCACTTGCTCCCATTTTCCTTCCTCCACACCAAGACCTTGCAATGTCTTGGTGGCATTAAAATCCACATCAATAAGATTGGCTACGAGTTACTAATTGTTGATCTGGTTTAAAGATATATTAGGTTCATTATACTATTTTTTACTTTTATATAAGCTTGAAAATTTTCATAATAAAGTTAAAATAATTCGTGTTGGTGACTCTTCCAAAATCCTGGTCTTACAGTTCCTGAAGATAATCCTCACCTCCGTGTCAGCTACCATGGACAAGGCCACGTGTTGGACTTCAACATCACTCAAACTATTTCTCCCGCAAGGTCTCCGACCACGAAATTTCCTTATCTGGACTCACTTTCCATCTTACGCACTACTACCCCTCCCCACTACTGAATTCGTTACTGACCAGCATCCAGATCTCAAATCTCTCTAGCACTCTCAGTTCCCAAAATCCGTTTGTTTTCATTTGGGCTTCAATTAAGTTCCTGCCTGGCCTAGGTCCCTTGGATTGGGCAATGAAATGGTTCTCATACCAGCACCTTTAATTCCTTACTCACTTGTCTTTATACGGTTCCTGCTCTCCCAGTCTTCATCCCATGGAAGCCTCACTATACATTTTTGCTCCTGCTTGCTTGCATGGCAAATATACCTTAGGCCACATTATCTTGGTATAGTCTGTATGGCAGAAAATAACAAATATTATTCCTTATGGGAATATCTTATGAGCTGCCATCATTCTTTTATTTTAACTCACATCTTAGTCATCTAGAGCAGCACTGTCCACTAACACTCTCTGTGATGATTGAAATGTACTGTGAATCACCATTGCTCAAAATGGTAGCCATAAGCCACATGTGCTATTGAGCACTTGAGAGGTGACTAGTGAGACTGAGAAACTGAAATTTAATTTTATTAGATTTTCATTGATTTAAATTGTCAATGTGGCTAGTGGCTACCATGCTGGACAGCACAGCTCTAGAGCTGTGGGGCATCGCCCTAATTTCAGCATCATTGCTGGTACCTGGAGAGTCTCCCGGCCAAGCCGGTATGTTTCCTTCTCACCACAAGGAGAGCCAACCTTTCTGTATTGTGGATATTTTCTTTCTTTGTTGTGCCTTTGTTGGTGTCTCTGGGATACACTGATTTGAAGCAGGGTACAAAGATGGAAAACTCTGGGTTGTTTGCCCCTACCTAAACTTCTCCTTCTGCTAGGCCACTTTATGCTTTATTTCAGCACCAAATGCCTGGAGTTCCAGCATCTCTTTCCTGAACCCCTGCAATGGTCTCTGGCTACTTTCCTCGCCAACATTTTCTCCCCTACAGTCCACTCTTTACCCAGCAGATGGAATTAATGCATTAAAATGAAATTCAGGCTTCCTCTTCTCCTCTTTTACCATTTCAGGGATATCACAAATGTTTTAGCCTAGAATGTTCCTCTTCTGATTTTTGTATAGTGAGCTTCTCATCCTTCAAATCTCAGCTTAAATGACACCTTCTCAGAGAGGTCTTCTCTGACCAGCCTAAAGAACATCCTCATTTCACTATCTCAGGCCCTGTTTTTCTTCCTTTGTAGCATTTGTTTGTTTAATTGTCCTCTCCTATAGAATGTACATTCCATGATAGCAGGGGTCACAGTAGTTTTGCTCCCTCCCCAATGGATCTCTAGTACTTAGCATGTGATAGAGACTCAAGAAAGAATTGTTGGATGGCTTATCATTTCCATTTTCTTCCTAAGAGAGCTTGATAGGCTCTCTAACAAAGTCTTGTTTGTGGACTAGCAGCATGGCACCACCTAGAATTTTGTTGGAAATGCAGTACTTGAAGCCCCACCCCAGCCCCACTGTATCAGAGTATGAGTCGGAGCGCCACTGCTCTGGCAGACTGACTGAGGGGAAGAAAGTGGGTGCTTCCTGCGACTGCCCTCCGTGCTTCACCACAGGCCCCAGACCCATCTGTGGCCCAGTAGTGGTTCTCTCTCTACTCAAGGGGAAGAAGAATTTCTCTCTAACAACAGAAACGTGCAAAGTCTACTGACCATTCCCTGGAAGCGGGGCTTGCATTTTTCACGTCTTAGTGAGTTTGCCAGCTACACAGGTGCATCTGAAGCTGGACTGCAGGGGTGTGCCGATGACAGAATTGCTGGTTGAAGTCCAGAGTTGTTGTTTACAGTCTGTATCACATTGACCATATTACATAACCTCTCTGTGTCTGTTTAACATGTGCATTGAAAATATAGCCAGGTGGTACATCCAGACAATGGAATGTTACTCAGCACTAAAAGGAAATGAACTATCAATCCATGAATAGACATGGAGGAAACTTAAATGCCTATCTAAGTGAAAGAAGCCACCAGAAAGACTATATACTGTGTGATTCCAACTACTGAGTCCCTCAGAATTACCTCTTCTCAACACCTCAGTGCTCTTTGCATCTGGAGCCTCAATGACGTTCTGGATAAGGTGAAACTATGGAGACAGCAAAAAGATGGGTGGCTACCAGGAATTGGGGTGGAGGAGAGGGATGAAGAGGTGGAGCATAAAGGATGTTTAGTGCAGTTAAAAGACTCTGTATCATACCATGATGGATACCTGTCATTTGTCCAAACCCATAGAATATACAACACCAATAGTGAACTGTAATGTGAACTATGGACTTTGGGTGATGACAATGTGTCAGTATAGGTTCATCAGTTGTAATAAATGTACCACTCTGGTGGGGGATGTTGATAATGGAGAAAGCTATGTGTGTAGTGGGGGAGCAGGGTACATATGGGAAATTTATGTACCTTCTCCTGAATTTTGCTATGAACCTGAAACTCTTCTGAAAAATAAAGTCAGTAAAAAAACCAAGAACCATAGCCAGTATTTTACAGTGTGCTTACAATGAGTCAGGCACGACACTAAGTGCCTTACTTGAATTCATACCTAACACACGCAACACCCTATTAGATCCCTTTTCGTGATCCTTACGTTGTAGCTGGAGATTTGGGGCTTAGAGACACGGAGTACTTTGTACAAGGTCACACAGTTGGTAAATGGCTAAGCTGGAATTCTAACCCAGGGCTGCCCGTCTCCAGACTCTGATCCCCTAGTACCATGTGGCTCTTGGATGATAGTGCTTGGAGTTGTTGTGATAGCCCAGTGAACGAATGCAGTGTTGATAAATGATTGAGCCCTGTGTAAATGCTAGTTAACATAATTTGGAGCAGGGACAAACGGCTGGGTCCCTCGGCACATGACCATCTTGTTCATGTGGTCCCAAACAGGGAGTGCCTCAGTGGGCCACATCACATCTGTAGCGTCCACTGACCTCAGCCTCTCCTCTGGGGAGTGCAGCTTGACATTCACCCTCTCCCTGGGCTAGGGAGATGATCTAGGTGCAAAGCAAAGGGAGAATTGTTGTCTTCTGGGTGCTGCGCACAAGCCCGAGACTTGGACCCGTACAGGATTCTGGCTACCTTGTCCATCTGTCCCCTAAAAGTGGGAGGAGAGGAATGAGTGTCAGCAAGCACAGAGTGCTCAGGCCCCTACAACCAAGATCTCAAAATACTCACTCTGTGTCTTGTTCTGTGCACTTCCATCATCCCTGCAAGCAGCACCGAACAGAAAATTCATCCCTTTTCACACCTGGAGAGACAGAAGTAGAAAGAGGTGAAATCATTTGCCTAAGGTCATGGACTTCATCATTGCTAAGAGCAAGGACCAGGAACTTAAACATTTCTTTACTCCAAATTCAGGGTTTTATCTAGTAGATGCTCTTGCCTAAAAAGCTGGTGTTTGAGTTCTTTTATGTTAAGCTCCATTTCAGCATTTCTCCTGATGTATGGCCCAAATTCTGCTTCAGTGGGTCTTGCTCAAAACTCATTTCTTTGGTGAACCATCCTCTAATCTCATATGACCACAGGCTCTCCTTACACCGAAGCTCCCGGACATGGTCTTTGAAAAATTACATCATAATCCTAAAAAGAAATGAAGGAAATTGAAACCAATCTTTGCGACACACTATTTTTATTTGGTTGCTTGTGCTATTTAGATGAAGAGGGCACTGAATGGGGACTATATCTTTTCCATGTTTTATACCATGCTTAATAAATTCTCAGAATATAATAAATGTTTCACAGGCCAATGAAGAATTCCAAAGCACATAACCTACCGGGGAGGTTGTAAAATTATTCATGACTGACACTGATGAGAGGATCAGAGTTTTTACCCTACAGGGAGAAGACATTGTGACACCCAGAGAAGCCAGGCGTTATTCTTGGGAAAACTAGATGTATAGAATATTTCAATAAAACCTATTTCCAGAAGGAGTATTAATAAGGCATATACAAGTGTACACAAGAACAATGTGCTAATTTATGCCACTCTATGACAAAACAAATAGTTCTGGTTATTTATCATATGATGAACTAGTTTTAATATAGATCTTAAAAGAGGACCTTTAAAGTGATATATTGCTGACTGCATGAGATAATACATGTATAAGAGAGCATATGTATATTAAATATTATATATATGCAAATTGTTATTCTTAAAGATGGAATCATTTCAGATGTCTGAACAAGTGAATGGGCTTTGTGGAATTATTGGAAATTAAAAGAGCAAAGACAAATAAAATTTGAAATCAAACCATCCACATTGTATGACTGTTATGTGGGGTGTGGGAGAAAAAATTACCTAGAAACATAAGGAGGAGAAAAAATTATCTAGAATAAGAAGGAAGAGAAAGTACTTTAGTAATGTACGTGGAAGTTGACAGTGCCATTTTTGAACATTTTCTTCCTTAACTTGTCTGTTGTGATGTCCTGATATCAATTTTCATTATAATGAAACCATTTACTAATGTGTGTATTGTTACTGAAAGGCTTGTTACTTATGTATGCTGTACTAGTCCAAACACAACTATAGAAGAAAGTGAATATAAAGAAATTTTGGGGTCAGTGAAAAGTGTGCGCACATAGAACCATTGGGAAGCTTAAGTCCAGGTCAATGGTCAAGACTGGTATGAGCTGGCTGGGAGCGACTGACTTGGAGTAGGATGTGTCCTCAAATAAGAACTTGAGGTTGGGGGATGGGATCTCACAGTCTTGTGAGAGAGGCTGTTAAGTTAATAAATGCAAGGTCCTAGGTGCTATGATGAGGAGGATGATGACGATGATGACTTTTTTTGAGCAATTACTAGGTGTCAAGTATATATTTTACATGCATTTACATGTATCAAAACATCTTATCTTTGTATGAACACTCTGATAGATAGGAGAAACTACAGGATGCTGTGAAATCACATAACAGGGGTATCTACCCAGTCTAGGAGGATTATTTTAGGTTTCTAGGAGAAGAAATGTGTTAAATGAGAGTGGAGGTGAGATGGAAGTATGAGAGGGGAGTAGGGTGGAGAGAGGAGAGCATTCAGGTGGTATATCAGAATGGTGAATAGATGCAGCTGAAGCCCTCTCCTCTAGACTCTAGTCCTACTCATCATGGTTATGTATGAAGACATCCCTGGCAAAAGTCATCCTATATTTAATTTAAAAAAAACGAGTTCCCCCTCCACAACCTACTTTTGCTATTTGTGGTAGAGATTGTCTTGTTCATCAATATATCTAGTCCCATCTCCATTCACAGAGAAGATAAAATCTCCCTTATCCCCAAAGATACAGCCATGGAATTTACCTTAGCCTATGACATGCGAGCAGAAGCGAATTGTGTGGAGGCACAAAAATGCTGGTGTGATATTCTCCACACTCCTCTTGGTTCTATTCAACCAGGAGATTGTGTGTTCTGCACGGTATGGCTGTCGGAGGGTGAAGCCTCTTTCAGCCTGGATCAGTGACTTGCTTTAGGGAGTGTCCTCATGCAGTGTCTGAGAGAGACTCCTGAGGGTCACCTTGACCCACAGCAAATTTTGAATGAGAAATAAATTTCCGTTCTGTTAAGTCACTGAAATTTTGGGGAGTGGTGTTTATAACCGCAACATAACATTGTCCTATTTGCCTTTATTTTAGTTGAAAAACTTTCTGATTTTAGATTTGCACCTTGTTATTCTAAACTTTGACTCACTTTTACTGTAAAATATTGTCTATGGGCCCTTAGTGGCATTTACATTTCTGCTGGAATAAAATGACTTTTTCATATAACATACTGTTATTTATAAATCTTGTGAGTTTCAGATGAGAGTTTGAGTTAGAAATATAAGAAATGCTTCTTTAAAATCTTATATGAGTCATGTTCTGCAAGACGTTCTCAATATTATATTGCCTTCAATGTTGTGATGTTTGTTTTTCCTTTTTATTGGCCTTATACATTCTACAGTTTTTCCATAGTCACTGATAAAAGAGAACTTAATTTTCAGGTAATGTGACATTCCTGTATTTATTAGGAATAAACTCCTTAGAAATTATAAGTGTGGGTTAAATCCATATATCCTTCTGGAACTTTTTTTTTTAAATGGAGTGTTTCCACTACACCGCTAGACCTCACAGTTTGCATTAATTATAATATGCGTTAACACACTTCACTGAAGCTGGAATTTCAATGTTAGACACTTTTGGATGGTATGAGAAGGTGCGTCCAAACCTGCAAATTTGGACCAGTTTGTTGCTTAGAATCTGCTGTCAGTTTTGTTTCCCTAGGTAATTCACAGGCAAACTAAATACAAATTGATAAAAATTCGGGTGCAACTACGTCATCAGTAGACTAGGTGAGTAAGTTGAGAGGCTGACCTGAAACAAGGGCAAAATTTCCAATAAGATTCTGTTTATTGTGTAGTTCACAAAGGACAAGGGGAGTAGAGTCTATTCTGGGGTGTTTTTATTTGGAGACCCAGAGAAAGAGGGTAGGAGATTATAAGATTTTTTGCTGTAGGAGATCTCCCCTCCCACCAAACACAGAAAAGATCATTCAACAGGTCTTTCTTTCTTTCTTTTTCTTGCTTGCTTGCTTGCTTGCTTGCTTGCTTTCCCTCTTTCCTTCTCTCTTTCTTTCTGAGCATCCGTCCCATGATTAAGCACAATGCCATGGTCTGAAGGAAATAGTGAAATTAAATGTTGTTGAGATTACCAAAGCAGTGAAAGCATTGGTTATATCTCACAGTTGCGATGACTGAAAGGATGGTCTTTGTCCTGACTCTGTCTACACTTTCTTCCAGGTTCTATCACTTTTCTGCACTTGGTTCTCCTTCTTGTTCCTCCCTCATCTTTTTCTTACCCCTTTCCCTGCTTTTTTTCTCCCTGCTGATGCAGCTCTGCCTGATGTCCACTCTCATGCTCTTTCTACCTCCTAGCTTCTTGGAGAAAATAGGATGAGATGTTTAAAGCTTCCCTTGACAGAAAGAAGCATACTTTCTGATCATCCTTTCCCAACCCTTGATTTAGCAGCTTGTTGGGAGATTGTTTTAATATTTTCATAACCATTGTCATACAAGTTATGTCATCCCATTGCTTCACCCAGCCAGGCTCTGAACAAAGAGATATAAAAAAATGGGAATGATAAGACCTACCCTGGCAAGACTATTTAGCACCAGCCTGTTTTATGTGGTGCATATCTTACTGCTATATACAAAGTTCTAAATTACGTGGTAAGAGAATGATAGATTAAAAATTGTGCCTTAGAGATAATACGTGCAAAAGAAAGTGGAGTAAAGAGTGATTCACTTGAGAACAGAATTACACCATTACCAGAAAAATTAAATTGTAAACCTCAAGATTCAGCTTTCCCTTGTGGGGTTCATCCTGAGTGCACTAGTTGCTGTCTCAGTCAGTTTCTCTTTCCTGTTCCGTGTCCTCTGAGCAATCACTGTCTTCAGGTAGTTTGCTAGCAGAGCCATTGGCGCTTAAACAGGAAGTCAAAGTCAAGCATAGAAATTGGATTGTCAAAGACAGAGCTTGGGGGTGGTCTCCCAGATTCTCCTGCAGTGTTCTTTCCAGTGCATCATGTGGTCTACAATATCTGCTTGGTTTGGAATACAATCAAAAGCTTTAGGCTTCTCCACAGGTGCAGGTGTGCATGCACACATATGAACAGCAATCTTTTATATATAAATGCACATATTGCACTACTTCAGGGTATGCACGTTTACCTTTTTGATTCTTTCATATATATATTCTCTGTGTGTGTGTGTGTGTGTACAGGGGCATGACTGAATTAGGCAGGGCAGGCAGAAGGTCCCAGATGATCATGAACATTACTTTCAAAACATGAGCAACCCAGTTACCTTTTTTCTTTTTCAGGAAGATTAGCCCTGAGCTAACATCTGCTGCCAATCCTCCTCTTTTTGCTGAGGAAAACTGGCCCTGAGCTAACATCCGTGCCCATCTTCCTCTACTTTATATGTGGGATGCCTACCACAGCATGGCTTGCCAAGCGGTGCCATGTCTGCACCTGGAATCCAAACCGGTGAACCCCAGGCCACCAAAGCAGAGCGTACGAACTTAACCGCTGTGCCACCTGGCCGGCCCCCCAGTTACCATTAAACAGTGTCAACAGCAATTACTCTACTAGGTTAACTCTCCAGATGAGATACTTATATGTTTTCGTTTTTTCACTTTTTCAGGTTATTTGTTTCAGCTGAATATGCACCAGGTCAACAGAGCTAAGAATTGTCCCAAACAACTTACATTTGGGTTTAGAATGTACTAGAAACATGTACTTATTTTGTAAAACTTTTATAGAATATTTCTCATTCTAGTTATGCTTTATTTTCACTGAGGGTGAAAATTAGTTTGTATTTCCTGAGCACAAATACTACCTGACGTAGGAGGGAGGTGCATTGAGTGGAATGGGAAAATGAGGTGGATAAACAATTTGCCTTGGTGGGGCTGGCCCAGTGGCACAGTGGTTAAGTTCAGCACTCCACTATGGCAGTCCGGGTTCACTGGTTCAGATCTTGATTGTGGACCTGTGCACTGCTCATCAAGATGTTACATGGCACAGATGTTAGCTCAGTGACAATCTTCGTTATGCAAAATAGGAAGATTGGCAACAGATATTAGCTCAGGGCCAATCTTCCTCACCAAAAAACCCATTTATCTTGGACAGAAATTTCTTCTTTTTGCGATGGTAGAAAGGCGACTAAGGAAGACTGTGAGAACACTGGTAACTTATTTTTTTATTACAAAACATGAACTTATTTACCTGACTTTTTATTATAGAAATATTAACTTTTTTTAATTACAAAAGTAACACATACTTTATAGGAAAAAAATACAAATAAGCACATCCAAAAATTCACCTCAGTTTAAAAATACATTGGGATTAGATCAGTCCTGAAGGATCTGTACCATGTATTAAGAGTGTCCCTGGGGAGGGATTGCTAGTATAGTCATTTCATTTTTATGGTTCCTTTGGAGAAAACCAGAGAGTCGCTTTAAAAAATGCTGTTGAATTGGACCTGTGTGAGAGATAATTGTAAACTACTAGAAAAAAATGACAAAAAAAACCCCTGTGAAAACCTAGAAATGGAGTACTCTTGTTATGTCCCAAGTTCTTTAGCTTTTTTCCCTTTAAAGAGCCAAATTGGAAATGGTAGACAGCACAATACAGGTTTGTGCAACCACACGCGGCTCTATCGGCATCTGATACGCAAGGAACAGCCTATGACTCTGTAGCTGCAGATTATCAAATAAATGTACGCTTGTATATTCTAAGTTACAATAAAACCTTTAAGGTACTTTTGCATCTTTCCTCTTTTTAAAATTCTTAATTAATTTTTAAAGTTTTGGTAAATTTGTTTATAACATTATACAAATTTCAGGTGTCCATCGTTATATTTTGATTTCTGTGAAGACTATGCTGTGTTCACCAGCTGAAGTCTGATTACCATTTGTCATTGTACACATGCCCTTTTACCTCCTTTTCACTCTACTCCCCTCCACCTTTCTCTCTGGTAACCACCAATCCATTCTCTGTATCTATGTGTTTGTTTGTTGTTGTTGTGGTTTTATCTTCCACATATGAGTGAAATCATATGGTATTTTATTTTCTCTTTCTGACCTATTTTGCTTAGCATAATTCCCTCAAGGTCCATCCATGTTGTGGCAAATGGGAAGATTTCATCTTTTTTACACCTGAGTAGTATTTCATTGTATATATACCACATCTTCTTTATCCATTCATCTGTTGATGGGCACTTGGGTTGTTTCCAGGTCTTGGCTATTGTGAATAATGTTGCAATGAACATAGGTGTGCACATATATTTTAGAATTAGTGTTTTTTTGTTCCCTGGATAAATACCCAGAAGTGGTGTAGCTACATCATACGGTAGTTCTATTCTTGATTTGTTTTTTTTTTTTTTGCTGAGGAAGATTTTCTGTGACCTAACATCTATTTCCAATCTTCCTCTTTCTGCTTGAGGAAGATTGTCACTGAGCCAACATCTGTGCCAATCTTCCTCTGTCTTATGTAGGATGCTGCCACAGCATGGCTTGACAAGAGATGCTAGATCCCTGTCCTGTATCTGAACCTGAGAGCCCTGGGCTGCTGAAGTGGAGTGTGAGAACTTAACCACTATGCCACTGGGCCAGCTCCTCTAGTCTTAATTTTTTGAGGAATTTCTATACTATTTTCCATAGTGGCTGCACCAGTTTGTGTTCCTACCAGCAGTGTATGAGGGTTCCCTTTTCTCCACATCCTCTCCAATTCGATATTTCCTGTCTTTTTAATAATAACCATTCTGACCGGCATGAGGTGATGACTCATTGTAGTTTTGATTTGCATTTTGCTGATAATTAGTGATTTTGGACATCTTTTCATGTGCCTGTTGGCCATCTGTAATCTTCTTTGGAAAAATCTTCAGATCCTCTGCCCATTTCTTAATTGGGTTATTTGTTTTTTGTTGTTATTGAGTTGTATGAGTTCTTTATATATTTTGGATATTGACCCCTTATTGGATATGTGTTTTGCAAATATCTTCTCCCAGTTGTTAGGTTGCTTTTTAATTTTGTTGATGGTTTCCTTTGCTGTGCAGAAGCTTTTTAGTCTAATGTACTCCCATTTGTTTATTTTTTATTCTGCTTCCCTTGCCCGAGGAGACAAACTATTCAAAAAGACACTGCTAAGCCTGATGTTGAAGAGCATACTGTCTATGTTTTCTTCTAGGAGTTTAATAGCTTCAGGTCTCACATTCAAGTCTTTAATCCATTTTGAGGTGATTTGTGTGTGTGGTGTAAGATCATTGTCTACTTTCATTTTTTTTTGCATGTGGCTGTCCAGTTTCCCCAACACCATTTATTGAAAAGACTTTCCTTTCTTCTTATATGTTCTTGGCTCCCTTGTTGATAGTTAGCTGTCCATAGATATGAGGGTTAACAGTCTTCCAAAACTGAGTCAAGAAGAAATAGAGAATCCAAATAGTCTGATCAGTGATAAGGAGATTGAAACAGTAATCAAAAACCTCCCCCAAAACAAAAGTCTAGGACCAGACAGATTCCCCAGTGAAGTCTACCAAACATTCAAAGAAGCTTTAATAGCTATCCTTCTCAAACTCTTCCAAAAAATTGAGGAGGGCATGTTTCCTAACTCATTCTATGAGGCCAACATTACCCTTATACCAAAACCAGACAAGGACAACACACACACACACACACAAATTACAGGCCAATTCACTGGATGTTTTATTATTATTATTATTTTTAAAACACTGTCTACCTGGAGATAGCGTCAGATCCCACAGGTAAAGGGCTCAGGCCCACAAGACTGCCACCCTACTTTCAGATACCTGTCGCAAGCCCAGGTTATCAGCTGTGCTTCTGATCAACTGGTTATAGATCAGAGGTTCCCATGACCCCCTACTTGGGTTCAATTAATTTGCTAGAGTGGCTCACAGAACTCAGAGAAACACTTAAGTTTACCAGTTTATTAAAGGATATGAAAAGGATACAGATGAACAGCTAGATGAAGAGACACACAGGGCGACATATGTGGGAAGTAGCTCTGAGCTTTCGTGCTGCGTCCTGGAGCGCCAATCTCCCAGCACTCCACGTGTTTAACAAGCAGGAAGCTCCCTGAACCCTATACTTTTGGGATTTTTGTGGAGGCTTCATCATGTAGGCATGATCCATGATTAACTCCATTTTCAGCCCCACCTTCCCCTCAAGAGAAGGGAGGGTGGGGCTGAAAATTCCAAGCTTCTAATCACGACTTGGTCTTTCTGTGACCAGCCCCACCCAGGAGCCCACCCAGAGTTGCCTCCTTAGAACAAAAGATGCTTCCAGTGCTCTTATCATTTAGAAATCTACAAGGGTTTTACAAATATCATGGCAAGAGATGCTCCTAGTGTTCTTATCACCTAGGATTACAAGGGTTTTAGGAGCTCTGTGCCAGGAACCAGGGACAGAGACCGAAAAATATATTTTCTGTTATCTTGCACTCAGGCTTAACTTTTCTTTTAAAAATAGTTTTAGCTATTCTAGTTCTTTTGCCTTTCAATATAAATTTCAGAATGATCTTGTCTATATCTACAAACAATTTTGCTGGGATTTTGATAGGAATTGCATTAAACTGATAGGTTAATTTGGGAGAATTGACATCTTTATTATGCTGAGTCTTTTGATCCATAAACACAATATGTCTTGCCATTTATTTAGATCTTTGATACCTTTTTATCAGTGTTTTGTAGTTTTCAGCCTGTGTATGTTTTTTAGTTTTATTTTATCTTTTTTGAGTGCCTGCAAATGTATTTTTTTGAGTGCCCATGTGCCCATTGATGGTATACAGAAAAAGAATAGATTTTTGTACAATTATCTTGTGTACTGTGACCTTGCAGAATACACTTACTAGTTCCAAAAATTTTTTTTGGTGGGTTTTTAGAATTTTATACATAGACAATCATGTACAAATCAGGACAGTTTTATTTCTTCCCTTTGGCTCCGTATGCCCCCCCCCCACCCCCATGCCTTACTGCACTCAGAACTTTGAGCACTGTGTTGAATGAGAGTGATGGAAGCAGATATCCTTGCATTGTTCTCTGTCTTAGGAGGAAAGCCTTCAGTTTTTCACCATTAAGTATAATGTTAACAGTGTTTTTTGTATTTTGGGTGTTTTTAGTAGCTACTCTTTCTTAAATTGAAATACTACTGTTTCTATTTTTCTGAGAGTTTTTGTTATTGAGCGTTGAGTTTTGTCAGAGCCCTTTTCAGTCCCGGTTGACATGGTACATGTGTGGGATTATCGGTTCTTCATCCTCCGCTCCTCAGAGGGAATTCCTCCTTTAGGACAACGGCGTATATGGCTACTGCTATCTGCCCCGAAGCCCATGGTTCTGTAATAACCTCTGATCATCAGTTCTATGCAGATCATTCTACACCCTTACGACACTTGCAATTCAGTTCCACCAGTGTGCTTTCAACTCCTTTTGTTTTTTTAACCTCCCTTGGGAGTAGAGGAAAATCTAGAGGCTCTCTATAGCACTGTGGGGCCAGGACTTTGAGTGTTTATTGCGGTAGCATGGTGAGGGTGGAGAAACTGAAATTATATAGAGAAGTCCCAACTTCAGGCCCACTCCTAATATAAGTGGGATATAAAGGCCTGTATATCAGAGGTCTCACTATACAAAAACTATAAAGCAATTAGCAAACTCCTGAAAATATGTCCAATCTTCTCACCTTACTCAAATAACTTTCTAATGACAAAAAGTGAAAAATATGCATGAAAACATAGTTTGTAGATGACTAAAAGTTAGCAAAATATCCAAGATGGCTGAATATAATAATTATTATGCAGCTCTGTGCATTTTATTGATGGGCCAATGATATTTAAATAAGTAATAAAATACATACATAATTCATAAATTATTATATATTTATTTCATAAAATTTTTTTGTAAGTTCATTTCAGCAAAATCACTAGTTATGTTATTATAAAAGTTTTCCCATAATTTGTCTTCTATTGATAACAATGATAAATTATACAACCTTTCTAGATGCATTGTGCTTCTTATGTAGTTTTTTATTAATTTCAACTTGTATAAACTTTCTGCTGAGACAATAGTAAGAGGAATTATCAATAAAAGATTTAAGGCTATGTATATATTTAAATATAACTGTTTCTGTTTCTTTTTGTAGAACCCTAACTTATACACTAAAAATAATAATTTGTAGTATGCAATATCATTGCAATGTTTAAAGGTATATATAAAATTTGTGCTCATTTCCTAATTTGATTGTTTTGCCTATTGAAGGCATATTTATATATATAGGCATATATTATATATATTATATTATTATATATATAAGCATATACATATATGCCTTCAAGGAGCAACGCTTCAAGAGTTGGCTGTCAATGCTGTTTTCTCTAAGAAAAAAGTATATAAATATAAAATCTTGGAGGGTTGGCTTTGAGATTGGGGGGTTGCTCAGCAAGTCTGAAATCCATGTAGCAGGCTGTCAAGAAGGGCAGGTTGGTTGGAGCGGGCTGGGAGGCATAGTGGTTGGGTTTGTGTGCTCCTCTTTGGCGGCCCAGGCTTTGTGGGTTCAGATGCCAGCTGCGGACCTATGCACCGCTCATCAAGCCATGCTGTGGCGGCGTCCTGTATACAAGGTAGATGAGGATTGGCGTGGATGTTAGTTCAGGGACTATCTTCCTCAGGCAAAAAGAGGAAGATTGGCAACAGATGTTAGCTCAGGGCCAATCTTCCTTGCAAAAAAAAAAAAAAAAGGGAAGGGCAGGTTGGAACTCTCAGTCACTAGCTGAAGATACAGTCCACAGTCCGAATTTCTCATTTATCTTCTCCTCCTTCTTTTCTTGTGGCACTTCAACTGATTGAATCAGGCCAACTCAGATATCTAGAATAATCTTTCTCACTTAAAGTAAACTAATTATAAACTTTAATCACATCTGCAAAATACCTTCACAATAATACCTAGATTAGTGTTTGTGATCTGGGGACTTCCCAGCCTCCATTACTGTCTGAGTCCATTCCTATAATAAATCTCCACTTGAATATATATTTATACATATCCTCTTGGTTCTGTTTCTCTGGAGAACTCTGACTAATGCAGCACTGTTTAGAAAGTATGTACATTACATTTCCTCGTAGAGGTTCTATGGAGATGCCAAGAGTGCGCTGTATCAAACAAACTTTGGGAGTGAATTCTCTGAGTCCCACTCATCTGTTTTCTCTGCCAGTCTCTGAGCTCCACAAGGAGATGCCGAGTCTTCTTGACCTTTGTGCTTCAAAGCCCAACACAGTCTTGCTGATCGAGGATGAATTCAAATTTTGATAAACAAAAACCGCAACAGTAGTTAACATTTATTGAATGCCTAAAATATTCTAGGTGATGTTCTCGGATCTTTATAGGTAGCTGACCCAATGTCTTGGTTTGCTGGGGGCGAAGGGGATTCTGGGATGCAATACTTCCTGTGGTAAAACTGTAAAGATCCCAGGCAAATTGGGATGGTTGGTCACCCTGTCACATGTATGAACTTCAAGTAATCTGTAGAGAAATTTACAGCCATTAAATGATAAAGCATTGAGATTTATTTATTTATTTATTTTTGAGGAAGATTAGCCCTCAGCTAACTACTGCCAGTCCTCCTCTTTTTGCTGAGGAAGCCTGGCTCTGAGCTAACATCCGTGCCCATCTTCCTCTAGTTTATACGTGGGACGCCTACCACAGCATGGCTGCCAAGCAGTGCCATGTCCGCACCCGGGATCCGAACCAGCGAACCCTGGGCCGCCGAGAAGCGGAATGTCCGAACTTAACCGCTGCGCCACCGGGCCGGCCCCAAAACATTGGGATTTATTAAAATATTGTCCTCAAATAATAGAGTACTGAAAAAAAGTTTATTAGGTGTCCTCAGTACCATCGAGTCCCTAGGTCTTCAATAAATCCTTACAGGCAGCAAGTTCTTTAAAAGTGCTTTTTAAATGACAAAATCTGTGTTTCCTCAAAATGTACAATAGAGCAGGATTGCAAAGCACTAAATTTACTTCTGTGCTTGGGAATATAGTTATCACTTGTTGAGGCTTCTCAGGCTGTTACATACATTATCTCACTTAGTTGTGACAACAACCTTTTGGGGTAGATATTGCTATTCTCTTTTATAGATGAGGAAATTGAAACTCAAAAGAGTAAAATAGCCTACTTCACGTCACAGACAAGTGGTAAGGCAATGAGAAGTGCAATTGCACTGCCTTTGTCCCTTCTGAGGCTGTATAAGTGGCCTCTCAAATAACAGAGAGAGCTGATGTGAAGAGAGTGTGTCTAATATGTATCTGCCAGTGGCTCTCCAACCAGAATCCCTCTCCAGGTTTCTCCACGTTAAGAGAAGTCGCTGCTCTCTGGTCCCTAACTCAACAGGGCCATGTGTTAGGTTTTCCCAAGGATGCTCTTGCTTTCTGCTCCAGAAACAGGACTGGGCAAGCCCAGTGTTCTATAACAGGCATATAGTGTAGGGTAGGAGGTAGAGAGCTCAGCTCCCACTGAATCAGATGGCTCCAATTTCCATGAGTGTTTGGGAGGAGGTGAAATGCCCCAGCACTCCCTACTCTTAGAAATTCCCTTTGAAAGTCTCTCTCTAATTTATAGTCTTTGCTTTCAGGAGTGCTGGAAGGTTATAGTTACTGGATCCTTTTGCCTCTTTCTTAGCAAGTCCTCTGGGGATAAGGCTCTGACATTTAGAAAATGTGGTGTGGCAGCCATGAAAATGTGCCCCTCAGACCTCCTGCTACAGGCAGCGTACTTGACTGACAGCCCCACTACTATGCTCTGAATCTGTCACTATGTTTGTGCCAAAGCCACGCTTTGCACAGACTGTTTGCAGCCAGTGACTGAGTGTATCAGGGGCACTAACACAGGCCTGTTCCTACCGGGTGAACTTTTCTGAAGAGTGATTTTGGCTCCAGAACTTCCCGCTGGCCTTCTTCAAACCTTACAGATTTGCTGTGGGCTGACAATCTTTCTACCCAAGCCTCCTTTCTTTCCTCTCTCCTTCACTGTGGTCAGACCTGAATTGCATTCTCCAGGTCCTTCCTGTCTCCACTGGTGCCCTCCCCTTTTCCGTAACAGGTATTTTCTGCAATACATCTCTTTCCGGTCTTCACGTCTTGGTGTTTGCTTCTCAGAGAATCTAAACTAACTTATATTGGTACTTAATGCCCATTGACTTCAGTTTCAAGGACTTAACCAAAATTCTAATTTGAGGCATTAGGAAAAATTGTATTTAACATCCTGCTACATATACCATGGGTTCAAATTTTAGAATATTTCATTTAATGCCAGATAACTGAAACCAAAACATTTGTGGGAAGGGGGCATAGACTTGAGTCAACGGAACATTTGAAGAGAAGTCATTTTAGTCTAGATTCCTAGGATAATTCCCCAGGTTTCTAGCTCAGTTTACTCGTATAAATGGAAATCCAAAAAATCCATAAAAACATCCATAAAAGAAACAGGGCAGTCCCAGAAGAGGATTGATTTGGGACTGTGAGTTATGCAGTTCCTGAATGTAGCTCTTTCTCTTACTAATGATGGTCTTGAATACAGCCCTTCATCCCCTGCATTATGCTTCCTTCATTTGAAAGATGTAAAATGATTTCATCATACCCAAGAGAAAAGTATTATGACTCCCATTTTGCAGATGATGAAACTAAGGCTGAAAGAGAAGTACTTAACTTGCCCAAGTTAACCCAGCTAAGAAACAATAGAATTAAGAGTTGAAAGGTCAGTGGCTACAGTCTTTGCTCTTTTCATCCACTCAAAACTGCATCCAGTAATCTTTAAGGTGTTCCTAATGATTAATTTTATGAATTTATACACTTGAATTAAAAGATAACCCTTTGTCTAAATCCATCTTTTAACTGAGCGTGGATTTTCTGTTAGTGAAGGAACTACCTTATCGGACAATTTTAGTTTATTTTTCATTGGCTGCTTTACTGAGCCTCATCAAATGTATTTGCTTTGCAGAGCTGCCGTGGATTAATCCTGAATAAGTAATTTGGAAATGTTTTTATTCATTTCTATGGAAACCATCTATTTGGATTTTCACATATCAAGATCGTAGAGATTTGTCCCAGTCCAATTGCAATCTTAGTTACAGCAGTGTCGGCTTACGTATTAAGGGCATAGTTTTGCTCTGATGGCCCTTCAGAAATCTGTAATTGGTGTGGAACACTGACAGTAACAGAATGTGTCTTATGAGGTCCTTCGAGTTCGGCGTCTGCAGATTAGTGGGATCTTTCTTGATGGAACAAGCCCTTTGGAATTTATTAACACTATCTACCTTTCCCAGTAACTACTCACTTCTCACACAATCCATTTGGTCTGCCTTTGCCGGCATTTTACGGAGTCAAATCTGAGTCCGAGAGTCTGATATCCCAGGTAATATATACCAGACATATTCCCTGACTTTTTACCCCCAAACAGGGTTTTGTTGCTGTTGTTAATTTTGGGATGAACAATCCTTTTTTAAAATATATGTTTCCCTTCTATAGAACAAGGCTCCATCTTTTTAATCTCAGAATATGTCATCGTGATTCCAACATTACTTTACACTTCCCTCCCACTCCAGGATTTCTGGGCTTTTTGGGCCACAGTGCCTCTTTTTTCCTAAACACTACCAAGAGAGTTGTCTGTTTGAGTTTGTATGTATGTTGGGGGAAATGTACTATAGACCTGGAGACCATGAACCATGTTTAAAGAAACAATACAATGGGGATGGCCTACTGTATTGGCCTAAAGATCTAAGAATCGTGTTAGAAATTTAAGTAACAGAAATCCCGAGAGAGTTTACAATAAATAGCCAAGATTCTCTCTCTCTCCCTACCTATTTATCTATCATCTCTCTTTTTTTCTCTCTCTTTCTTTCCTTTTTTCTTTTGTGTCAAATAACTTTATATACAAAATCATTTCTTAAAACATTGATGAGCTACAACTGATTTATAATGTGTAAAACAGCATCTAATATGCCAAATATTATCAACCCAGAGGTGCTAGTCTTTTAATGTAGAAAGAAGCCATGCCCATTTTGGTGAACTTTGTTTATTCTGCCTTCATACTATACCTACTGGTATTTTAGCTACATTAGCTTTCTTTTGGTATGTTCTTATATTTAAATTTTGTCTCTTGCAAGCATCACTTAATGAGTTTTTTAAATGAGTCTGACAATCTGATTCTTTTACTTGGAGTATTTAGTCCATTTATCTTTAATGACGCTCCTGACATATTTGGTTTTATATCTTTCATCTTACTATTTGCTTTTTATTTGGTCTGTTTTTCTCTCCCTTCTTGCTTTTTGTTAAATTAATTAGATATTTTTAGTATCCCATTTTCCTCTTATTCATTTGTTAATTTTACATTTTTTATTATTCTTTTCATGGTTAATAGAGAGATCAGAACATGCCTCCTTGACTTAATACAAATTATTATTTTTATCTCTTGCCTAATACTGCTAGAAACTCTATTTAACATTCCCCGCTGTCTTTTGAATTATTCTTGTTATACAGTGTAGTTATCTATATGTTTTCAATTTCACAAGAATTCACAATTACTTTTTGTATGGTCAATATTCATTTATAGTTGCCCATATATTTACCTTTTCCTGTGTTCTTTATTCCCTCCTGTGTTTTCCATGTTTCCATCTGTGGTCACTTTCTCTTGCCTGAAAATCTCCCTCTGGTATGTCTTTTAGTGCAGACCTACTGTTAATGAACTTTCCTGGTTTTTGTTTGTCTGAAATTGTCTTTTTTTCATTTTCAGTTTTAAGAGAATATTTTCACCAGATGTAGAATTCTGAGTTGGCTTTTATTTTCTTTTGGCACTTAAAAAATGTTATTATAACGTCTTCTGGCTTCCATCATTTCTGTTGAGAACTAAGTTGAAAGTCTCATTGTTGCTCCTTTGAAAATAATGTGACTTTTTTATTCTTTGTCTTTGGTTTTCCTGAATTTTACTATGTTGTGCTATGTGATTTTCTTTGTCTTTATCCTGCTTGGGTTGTTGAGCTTTTTGAATCTGTGGATTGATATCCTTTAACGGTTTTGGAAAATTCTTGGCCAATATCTCTTAGAATATGGCTTTCTTATCCGATCTCTCCTTTTTTTTCCTGGAACTATAATGATGCATATGTTAGACATTTTGAGCATGTCCAAGAAATCTTTTTCACTTTAATGTATACTTTTTTCTATTGTTTTTTACTCTGTGTTTCATTTTGGGTATTTTCCATTAACCTCTCTTCCAGTTTGCCAATCCTGTGTTCTGCTGTGTCTAATTTGACGTTAACTCCATTCATTGAGTTCTTAATTTAAGATATTGCATTTTCTTAGTTTTAGAATAACCCTTTGATTCTTTTTAAAAATAGATTCTAATTTTTTGGTGAAATTCTCCATTGTTTCATTTATTTTGCCTACTTTTTCTACATTTTACCTAACATTTCAATCATAGTTATTTATTTGTTTGTTAACTCAAAAATCTGGATCAGCAGTGGGTCTATTTCTATTCCATTTTATTTTGTTAATTATAGATCATATGGTCTTGTATTTTTCTCATGTGTAGTAATTTTTGACTGAACGCACTGATTGTGTATAACAGAACTGTAGTGGCTCCATATAATTTTATCTTCCATCAGAGGTTTCCTCCTTTCTCTGTTATGCACATAGAGTGAGGAGGTTTTTACCTCAATTCAGTCAGGGATTGACCTGGGCTAGGGCTCGTCTTAGTATTTGTCAGTCTACCTTTGGTCTGTTAAAGGTTGGTTCTTCTCAGCTTGCACTAAGAGTCTGGTCTTTGTCTCCTCAGCCCTGAAGTCTGAAGAAGGTTCAGCTCTTCCTTTCAGTGGTTTTTAGTTTAACTCTATCCTCCTAATTCATACAGCTTTAAATTTGCAAATGTCTTAAGGGGGTAAGCGGTCTTGTATTTGAAGCAGTTCTCTTCAGTGGCAAGTCTTTAATACCAAGCACTGTGAGATTGTGGGAACTTTTTCCTGCCTTCTAGAAGTTTTTAGCCTAGTTCACCATCTTATTCTACAACACAAGAACTCCAAATTTCAGAGAAAACTGGCTGTGTGTTTAGGGTTCCTCAATGTTTCGTTTTGTCACTCCAGTTCTGTGTAACAGCTAAAAGTTCTCTGGTTTCTCTTTCCCACAGCATAGGTCCTCTGCCTGGATGAAGGTTGATCAACTTGTGGCCAGGATTTGAAAACGTTCCCAGAGAAAAAAATTGCTGACCATCATCAGCTCACCTCAGAATACTGTTGTCCTCTTTCCTTAGCTAATTGAATTCTAATTGCTTTTATAGCTCTCTAAACCTTAGCCTTAAAATATTAAAAAAAATAACTTATTCATCTTTTGCTAGTTGTCACAGTGGGAGTCTTGGCCTGCTGTAGATTTCTTCATTCTATCTGAACATGAAAAGTTCTTGCCCTCACACTTTTTTATTTTCTTCATCAATTATACCACCATTCAATGCACAAATCTGGAGAAAATTATACTGTTTTTTATTTAGCAGTTTTCCATATGAAACTGGCTTAATTGTTATTCACTGTGTTTTCAGGGATTACCTTACAAACATTAATTGAAGAAAAAGTTCCATTTATTTTCTACTTATTTTTCAGGACTGACTTTATATGCTTCCTCTGCTCCCTCCTTTCCTGATTCTCTTAGTGGGACATAAGCTCTTCCTTTCTGAAACTCCCACATCACCTTATCTGCATGTCTTTATTGCACATATACTTTGCATTGTGTTTACTTGTATATGTTTATATACTTTACAGGGTACATCACAGAGCTTTGTCCACAGTGGAAGGAATAAATGAGCAAAAGAGTGACAGCATAACACTGGGATACACTCTGGGGACACAAAGCAACTTATTGTGTATTCACCCTCGTCATTTGTGAAGAGATCACTTCGAAAGCAATATTTGGGAATGTTTTCTGAGCTGGAGGCCAGAATTACTCCAGTACTATCCCATTTGTGTACGGGGGCAAAGATTTTCATGATAGTCAGGTTTTTATACAACTGAACAAGGGTTTTTCATTAAAATTCTGGCTTTCACAGTCATTAAGTAGGGACAACATGGTTAATATGACAAAGGCAAGTAGCTCACACATACTTACAGACAAAGGCTGCTGTAGGGTTTGTCATATTGGCAGCAGTCAGAATTGTCTTTGACAAAACCCATGTACAACTTACATTTTCAAAATTATGAGCATAAAATTTCTGAGTCAGAAATGACTTTGCTACTCCAGGTATTCTAATGCCTCTAAAATCAACCACTGCCCATTTACTGAGGACCACTGTGGGCACATCACTGTGGGGAAACACAACATTTCAGGCATTGTTCATTCTACACCAAGGGGATTAGTTAAAACAAGGCATAAATATACCGTAGCACACCGTCAATATAATAAAACATGTGGTAGGTGCTATGTGAACAGTATAGATAGTACATATTCTAAGGATTTAGAAGAGGTGATAACCGCCCTAGGGATGGTCTAGCCAGAGATGTGGATTGTATTTTCTCATCAGACATGTGGCCTCAAGGGCCTTTGGCTTTAAATTTCTTTTCTTTTCTTTCTTTCCTTTGAATTGGTTTACCATGGTCAATTATGTTGGAAAAGAAATGAGTAAATTTAATATGGTGTCCCATCCCAGCTGGTTTTAATAGTCTGAATTGCTTTTAAGACAAACTTGTAAGACAAGCAAAGACCTTCCTGCCAAACTGTATGAATGCCATCTGGCCTGAAGTGGAATCTTGGTGGTCTAAGTCCATTCACAAGGAAAGCATAATTTACCGCAACTATTCTGGAAGAGCCTGGAGGTGGGGAGAGTTGCAGCATTTCTCATCAGAAATGTTAAGTGAGGAAAAGGACCAGAGGTGAAGTGAATAATCAGCAATATCTCTGGAGAACAAGAAGCTTTCATGCATTTCAAAGTGTTTGTTATGGTGAAACAATATTGGCAGTTGGGTAGACATGAACTGTGCAGTGAAGTTGGTGGGAGGGAATCAGAAAGAACACATAAAAATGCTGTTTGAGGACTGTATGTGACACCAGTACATAAATCAAAATTTGCCAATGTTTGAATGTTCATTCAGCATACTATGAAGTTATTAGAAATTATTAGAAAGACCACCTAGTCACATGGAAACATGCTTGTGAAATGCTAAAAATTTAAGATGTCAAAATATAAATTCAGTTGGACAGAATGCAAAAAGTGCAAACGAAAAAGACTGGGAAGAGTTCAGATCACAAAAGATAAAAAGTATTCTGTTGTATGGTGGACTAAACGTAATTTTCTTTTTTTCCCCTATATTTCCCCAAATGTCCATAACTTGATTACATTATATTAATAATTCTTAAAAATATACCTTTATTCAACAAATATTGCATGGTTTTATGGTTTTTTCAAAGTCATATTGCATATTATCTCTACCCTCAAGGAACCCTAAATCTAGTAAGAGGGTAAGAGACAAAGCCTTACAAATAGCATGCAATAGAGAAAGTAGGAGAGCCATAGCAAGTCAGATGAAAAACATCACGTTAAGACTGTTGTGAGCATGAAAGCTTCATGTAGGCAGGGGAGTTAGAATGGAATCTTGGAGGACAAGATTTTAATAGATAGTGTTGAGCACGAAGTGGCATTCTCTGCAGAGAAAATGCACAAGCACAAGGGCAGAGATGGAGAAACTTGGCTGTGTTTGTGGAAAGGTAAGAATTCACATTACTCAACGAACAGAGTAGAAAATAAAAATGTGGCTTGAAAGAAACGCTGAGGCGAGATTTTAAACGTTTCTTGCATGCCAGACTAAAGGTTGGAGTTATTGGACCCTAAGAGCTGATATGTGTATTTTACTTCAGAGTTTACAAGGTGCAAAGTGTATTCACATTTTTTTTTTTTTTTTAAAGATTGGCACCTAGGCTAACAACTGTTGCCAATCTCCCTTTTTTTAAGGATTGGCACCTGGTCTAACAACTGTTGCCAATCTTTTTTTTTTTTTTCTGCTTTATTTCCCAAACCCCTCTGGTACATAGTTGTATATCTTAGTTGCAGGTCCTTCTAGTTGTGGGATGTGGAATGCCGCCTCAACGTGGCCTGACGAGCAGTGCCATGTCCGCGCCCAGGATCCGAACCCTGGGCCACTGCAGCGGAGCTCGCGAACTTAACCACTCGGCCACGGAGCCGGCCCCATGTTCCCATTCTTTATGTATGATTTCACAATAACGTTTTGAAGAAGAGATTGTCACTCCATATGCAGATACAAAACTGAAGTTGGAGAAGCTAGATGACCTCCCAAGGTCACAGAGCAAGTTCCTTCTCCTTTTGCCCACTCTTCCCAGTAGTTAATTCACACCAACAATATAGCATTTGCCATAATGCATCATCATTAACTGTCCACTTTCCCCTCCAGCACATCCTATTGATATATGGAAAAAGTAGTCAATCCACCAGGAATTCCTACATGACTACAAATGATTGATTTAAGAAATTTCCTTGTGAGCAGGAGAGTATGGTGGTTAGATGATGGCCTTAGATTAAAGCCTTGGTTTGAATCCCAGCTCCACTACCCATCAGCTGTTTAACCTTATCTAGCAGTTTACTCTTTCTGAGCATAAGTGTCCTTACCTTTAATATACGAATGCAATCTACCTTATAGAGCTGTTCAGAGTAGTAAATGAGAAAATATGTATAAAATACCCAGTATAGTCCTTGACTCACAATAAGCATTAGGTTAGTGGAAGTGTTATATTGTTGTAATATTGTACAAATGATAACCTTGAATTAATAACTAAATCCTATTCCTTTTTCCTAATTTAGGTCGATCAGTTTCTAAATGTCCCAGATTTGAGAGACTTGATTGGAAGCCAGGACCCTGCTATCTCTCTAAATGTAGGATGACTTTCTCCTGCAGCCAAATGTTTACCTTCCCCCGCTGTCTACTCCCATATGTCTTTTTTTTTTTTGAGGAAGATTAGCCCTGAGCTAACATCTGTGCCCATGTTCCTCCACTTTATATGTGGAATGCCTGCCACAGCATGGCTTGACAAGTGGTGCATAGGTCTGCACCCGGGATCTGAACTGGTGAACCCTGGGCCGCTGAAGCAGAATGTGTGAACTTAACTGCTGCGCTACCGGGCTGGCTCCCTCCCCGCCATATGTCTTTTTGTTGTATGTCAGGGATTTGGAAGGTCACAGATGAGGAGTCAACTTAATATATAAAAAATGGAAGGGGAGAACATCAGCAAGGATCACCTTACCTGAAGTTATGTAATTCTTCTGAGCCTGAGTAGATGGTCTTACATGTCAGCTCACTCCAACCATCTTGTTTTTAGCACCTTTGGTGAGCTAAAAACACTGAAGTAACACTCCTCCCGCTAATGTGAAGAATTGACATTTACTGAGTCCTTAATATATGCCAGGAAATAGCCTAGAATAGAATAGAATAAGCCACTCAAGCGCCAATTTATAGAAGATGTTTTCCTTATTCTTACACCATTGTGTTGCATTTTTGAAGCACATGTTTCATCTGCATCTCTGGACCAGAACCTTTTGTTATTGCACCAAGCCTGTACGGTCAACAAGTGTAGAACACCTCCACTAAGAAACCCCACCCAATACATGGTCCATCTGCGCTACCCAGAGCAGCACTTTACAGTTACAGCCACACAAAGCAAACATACTAGGTATTTGGATATTTTCTTCTTATATTGACTTTCTTCTCATTGCCACTTTATTTTCCATCAAATTTTCAACATCCTTTAGGTCAGGCTGTTTCTAGGAAATCAGGCTTGATTGGTCGTGATTTTCCTGCTATCTCATCTATGGGAACCCAGTCTGTCAAGACACCTTCCAAGGCGTATTGGTGTGATTTACTAATCCTATTTTAGCTCATTTGTTTGTTCATTTAAAAAATATTTTGACCTAGAGAACCAAGTTTAATCAAAGTCTGGCATATATAGTGTTGCCTTTTGGCTGTATTAAATAAACACTTGATACTTACAATGTTGATAATCACGACAACTTGTTAAGTGATGTAAGTGTCAATCAGCTGGGAAAACATAAATTTGGCCCAAATAGGGGAGAACAAATGCAGGAACTCATCTTAAGACCACAGACACAGCTTAATTAATTAAAAGATCTGGTGCCTATGCTCACTCTTCCAGTTTTAGCTAGTTTTAGTCTACTTATGGACCTAAAGGAGGTAGTCCATTGGGATTAGGAAAAAGGCAAGTATATTCGCTTAACTGATCATGGTATCTGGTCAGCACTAAGGCTTTTGGAGATTCAGGGTATCTGGAAGAAGCCCTGCAACAAGCAGCCATCGGCTCAGGAGAAGATGATAACTGGCTCAGGAGAAGAGACTACTGTAGAGAGGGACCTTTTTCTGGTACGCTACACTTGCAAAGAGAGGTAAAGATCCGATGGAAGAAGAAAGAAATCCCGTTACTCTTGCTTTCATGGAATACTAGGGAGGATCAAATGATCCTTTAATTATGAGTTGAATCATCAATAATAGTAGGTTTGGCAGGGAAGCATTAAAATAAATTCTTTCTAGCTTGCAGGCTTTTTGCCTGGAAGGTTGCCCAATGTGACCTTTGGCTACATGCCTCAGTTTCCATTATTGTCTTCCACAGCCCCCTTCCTTGCTCTGCACAACTTCTTTTTCAGAATTTTAAAAAGAAAATAAAATTCAACACTATGTGGTTAATTGATCTAATTAAGTGTGTGATTCACTTATTCTTTAGAAAAGTGTACAAGTATTATTTAATACATATGGTGCTTCTAACAATTTCTATAAATATTTAATATTAGATCCTGGCTAAGTTATGCCTTACTGTAACACTCGTCCAGTGGAAAATCAGATTCAACTTGTGATTTTTAACTCACATTTTTCCTAAAGCATTCCATAATTTTGAGCATTGCCCATACTGTATATATTTACATATTGCCAGGAAGATAAACTTGTAAAGTATATCTTCAGGATAAAAATATTTATGCATTTACATATTATAAACTTTCAATTTAATGCAGAGATTTATACATACACTTTATAAGTAGGAATGCGAGAGGCAGTTGAATTAGTACATAAAGGTTTTATTTAAAGTTTTCCCCTTCCAAGCAAGCTTCATTTACACATTCTAATACTGTACAAAATTTACATTCTCTGTGACTTATTTATTCACTTTTCACTTTCTAATAGTTTGTGTCTTTCTGAAATGCAGAAAGCTTTACCTATAGTTCTCATAAATGCTTTTATTTAATTTGGCTAGAAATAAAAAATAAATGAAGAACAAGTCTAAGGAAAGCAAATATCCTTGTATAAACTGTGACTTTCAGAAGAAATGGTGACAGTTGATGATAAAAGGTTCTGAAGCAGACCTTGCTCTCTTCGTGACGTCAGCTGGGGTTTTCTCACAAAGTACTGTACTGTAACTTCTCTTTCTTTCTATATAGTCATATGCTTTCAAGGAAAAAGAAATGAAAGTTGATTGCACTGGATATACATATTTATATATATTTTTTTACAATGGATCCTTTGGATCTGAACATACAAATAAATACAAAAACAACAAAGATTGCACTTTACTGTAGAAACGGCATTGGATTCTAGTACACCCATCCATCTTAACATGCTCCGTGGTGAAAGCTGATCACCAAGGCATTTTTAATCTGTGGCTTCCCCGTCTTGTTTTGAACGACACATTGGTTGAGGGGTTCAACAACATCTCTGGGTGATGAAAAAAATATTTTAGGCCTTTCTTTACTCCAAGCTGCTGCTGTTCTAGCTCTGAAGAGATTGAAAATCAAATTCGTGTTCCTGCCAGTTTTGCTCTTTGATTGGCCGCAGTGCGACTACGACACGCTCTCCTGACCTTCTGCTCCTAAATTCCTGACGCTTCTAAAGATGACTAGCGATTGCTCGCTTAGCTGAGCTCAGGCATCTCTGGTGATAACAAAGGAAACAGGATGAGTTGGGGGAAGAAGGAGGGTAAGTCGTGTGCTATTCTAGAGCTAAATCCAGAGCCATTGCTAGAGCCAAAGGGAGGGAGAGGGAGAAACATTTGTCAGGAGCTGTAATGCACTCCTGTGGCTCTTTTAAGGTGTGTGTTTTAGCGACAGAGAGACAACTGGGATTGTACTTAAATTATTCTTTCTTTTTGACCCTGGATTCCTGAAAGCAATCTCCCAGGTTGCATTATGGGTTCAGTTTTGGTCAGATGTATTAGCCATCAGAATCTCTTCAATGTTGTAAGACTGGCTTTGTCAGTTGTACCTTTCGAAGCAAATAACACGTGTTTACGACTTATATACTGCAAAAAATGAGACAGCAAGAGCCTGCATGAACTCGATAGCGACATAGTATATTTTGTTCTAATCTTTCATACAAAATTAAGGACACAGAAATTATGACTCCAGTTAGCCTAGAACCTACAGGGCAGAGAGCAATTGCTATGAGAGCCAACATCTTCCTCTTTTCCGATCCCAAGAGGTGCTGTACGGGGCAGAAGATATACGAAATGAAGTTATATAAAAACAAAAATGTTCCTCTTTAACCCTATGTGATTTTCTATAACCGTTTTGCCTATGGAGTCAGTGATGCAGCCACAGGTTAGGAATATAGAATCAAGTGGCGACTTCTGTAATGCAGTGTAAGTATTTTGGTGGGTCAAATTTTGAATCATTCATGAACACAATATCCCCAAAACTTCAACACAGATCACATGCAGGTAGACTACAATGCACAATACTGGTCTTAGGTCTCTCTGGGGGCACTCTTCTGTATGGTATCTTTCTCCTTTTGAAAGTTAAGATCCACGTGAGGACTTTTTGTAAAGCTAGGACAAGTTAAAACCAGTCTGAAATGGAAGGGTCTGTCACCACAGGAAGTTTGGTGTGATCTGAGTTACAGACACGGTATCCATTCAAGAACAGGTCTTTTTCTTTTGTAGTTGCTTGTAAATCATCAGAAACCAAGAGTGGGTTTCGGCAGTTGTACTAATAGAACGCACTGCTGCTATTATAATAGTGATGTCATTGCTTCCTAGAAGGTGATACTGTTCATTCCAGGGTTTCCCGGTGTTATTTGTTGTAAGGTACGCAGGCGGGCAGGATAACTGTTGCACAGGCTGGGCCGGCCAGTGGTTCTGCTACGTCTCCTTCCAGTTCCGTCCAGGTGCCTTTTTCTGGACAGTAGCATATTGTAGATGACTTGTAGGCCCCCTGTAAAGGCAGAGCAGGGATCATTTAGGGAAGGATGTTCAGAGAAGGGCAATGGCAGCCTTACCTATCACCTTTACATTGGGAAGAAAATATTTTGATTCTCTGCTCGTGCTAAAAAATTCCAAACGAAAGCAATGGATTTTCAACTGTTCCATTCCAAGGGAAAATTTGAGACTGACAAGATCTCAAAATTTTGTTTATTTGTGTGTGTGTGTGACTAATCCTAAAAGTCAAGTATCTAAAGCACCCTAGATGAGCAACAAATCCTTTAGAAAAACTGACCCAAATTTGGAAATTATCCAGCTGGTTTAACTTAAAATAAAGAAAAATCTACCTTAAATATTCAATTAATTGAAGTAAATGGATTTTTGATCGGCGCCTCACTTTTCCATTTTTATTTTACTACTGTAGAGAATCAGAGATGAGATTTAAAAACAGTTTAAAATAAACTAGAAAGGAAGTCTTGCCAATTTCTTCACACATGGGTTTACTTATTTTCAAGAGCCCACATGAGAAATAAAAAATGTCTTTAATCTTGGTTCCTTTGTCAACCTCTGGGGCTAGTGTTTGTATACACATTTCCCTTCCCAAACCAAAGCAGCTTTGTTTTTATCATAGGCCACAAACAAACAAAATTCCCAACCAACCTAATAACCATTTTCTGAAAGTGTATTCCTGGTGGCTGGTTCCATATGTACAATTGCAGCTAGCAATTTGCACTAGTGAACAAGCACATGTACCAATATCTAGTTATAGGTGTCAGTACCTATTTTCCTCCATATAACTAATAACTTTTTAAAGCTTCCCTAAAACTTTATGTAACAACCTTGTTTGATGCAAAAGAAGAAAACTAACTAGTATTATTAAAACCCCAAATTAATCTTATAAAACAAGCACATATAAATAGGAAAATATTAAAAAGTCATTTTTTTTTTTAAGGATTGGCCTTAAGCTAACATCTGTTGTCAGTCTATTTTTTTTTCTTTTTCTCTCCAAAGCCCCCAATACATAGTTGTATATTCTACTTGTAGCTCCTTCTAGTTGAGCTATGTGGGATGCCACCTCAGCATGGCTTGATGAGCTATGTGTAGGTCTGCGCCCAGGATCTGAACCGGCAAAACCCTGGGCTGCCGAAGCAGAGAGCACAACTTAACCACTCGGCCATGGGGCCGGCCCCTAAAACAGTCATCACTTACAAAGTGAATATGAAGACCATGAGACCCTACGTGTCTCCTGATGTGATGTAGTTTGAACTACACAGCCACCTCCTCAGTGTTCTGGCCCCTCAAAAAGAAAAATAATAAAAGAAATTTAAAAAAAGAAAATAGCTGAACCTAATTGTCTTTAACTATAGAAACAGGACTATTTTAAATGATATCACAAGGTAATCATTAGCCAATTCCAGAATATCAGCTATTCTATATGATGACTGATCCTGTTTTTTCAACAAGTCAATGCCATGGAACAAGAAGTGAGGCAGGGGTAATTTTCCAGATTGCAAGATATGTATGAGAAATAATAACCAAATACAAATGAGACTTGTTGGATCTTGACTTGAACACACCAATTTGACAAAATCCGTTGTTTTCAAGTCGATAGGAGAAATTTGAATAAGGATTGAATATAAAGGAATTATTATCAATTTTGTTGAGTGTCGTGATAGTGTGTTTACATAAATGAACGATTTTTTTTAGATAAACATTGAAGCAGTTAGGGTGTAACAATATGATGTCTAGTATTTGCTTCAAACTGCTTCAACCAATATTTTTTAAAGGGCGCATAGATGAAATAAGTATGGCAAAATGTTGATGGACGTTCAAGTTGTATGATGTTTTAATGAAGGCCCATTGAACTCTCAATTTTTGTGTATGTTTGGGAGTTTTCATGATAAAGAGAGGAAAAAAGTGAAAAGCCATGACAAATTAAAACATCCTAAATAGAATTTGTGGATATTGAGTAATTAATTTCCATTTTTCATGCCTTACTAGTCAGAAACTTTTCAGACTCTTCTATTTAACCAATTTCAACAGAACATTTGTAAAACCACTTCAGTCTGACTTTGAGTTGGAAAGCCAGAATTGCAGAGAGATGGCCGTGGGAAAGAACCAGAGATCTACCACATTTTGTGACACAGTTGACCAGACAGCAAGGCAGCTCTACAGCAACCACACTGATTCTATTTTACTACTTAAAGTAATTTGCTGCTTGCATGTAAGCATGATACTCTTAAAAGGTACATGTGGGGGTGGTAACACATTTGGAGAGAAATAAGAAGTAAGCATAAATAAACAGGAGGACGAGGAGGTCAACGTGGACACATACCATACTCCAGCTGTAGCCTCCCACAAGGTAAATGCTGTCATCAAGCACTGCACAGCCAGGACCACTTCGACCCTCCAAAATGGGGGTTTGGAGAATATTCCACTGGTCACCTTTTGGATCATAGCATTCCACGAGCATTACATCAAGGTGGGAGAAACCTAAGATGCATAGCAAAATGGAACCACAAAAAATAAACTCTCAGAGTCCCAATTTAAGGCCAGGGCTTCTTTTAAAAAAATGTCTAGAGCCAAGAAGTAGATAATTGTGTTTTGGAAGACACAAATGTGTGAATAAATGTACTAGTGAAATTGGGTGACATGTCAGAAAGACCTAAAAAACAAACAAAAAAACCCCTAAACTCTGGGTGTTTGGGGTTAATTCAAAGCAAGAATGTTTAACTAGATGTTATTGGTAAAATTTGATTATAAGGGGGTAGATCTTCTTAAAAATGGTTTCTTAAAGCCTTATTAAGAAGGTTTAAAATAATAATAGTTAAAGCAAGCATTTTATAGAGTGCTTACAATAAGCTAGTTGTTTTCTAAGTGCTTTAGGTAAATGGACTCAGTTAATCCCCTCAGTCGCCCTGTGAGATAGTTATACCATTGTATTCATTTCATAGGCAGGGAAACCGAGGGACAGGGAAAGTGAATGACTGGAGTAAGTAGACAGGCTGAGATCCGAATCCAGGTGAACAGGCTTCAGAGCTCACAGTTTTACAGACTAAACTACTATATTGCTTTTGTTAGATGAATACTTTACTCTCTCAAAATCTTTTAATGAATTAAAAATATATTGTCCAGCCTCTTTACCTTTTTTACAGCCTATGTTTATAAACAGCTATGATGCCATGAACAGGTTCCAGTATCTACTAGGGATCAAGGTGTAGAATAGGAGCTAACTTCTACTGAAGGACTTCTCCCGCTTTTGATAAAGCTTCTTAGTGGCTGGGGAAGTCACTAGGTCGCAGAGAACAACTTTGGTTTCCGGACTCCATTGGAGCCCTCCCTTTAATTTAGGGAGTCAAAAATCCCTAGTGGGAGCTTCATGGTCACCAAGCAGACCAAATCTTCAATGATTTTCTTTTCCTAGTTAAATGCATGCTAGCTGATTATTGCAATGCATATACTAAATTAATCAACATGCTGGACTCTTCAAAGTAATTGAGAAGGTAGAATAATTTTCATTCTTGAAGAGGCAGACAGATCATTTCAGGCCACTAACTTCTAACGTAAAATAAATCACACAGATTTGGGAACAATAGAGCAACGTGCTTACTGCAACTCTGTGGCACATTCCTTTCCTTTACCATTAAGATTGACAATGACTTTTGAAGCATGTATACTTGGAATAAGAATTTGGGCAAATTCCTAGTTCTGAAGTTCTAGTGGCATTGTATGAGGATATGTGTGCCTTCTCTGTACTAAATACATAATTTATATGTTGATTGCAATCCTCATAACTACCAAGGAAAGTATAATTTTCTCTTTTATACAGATGTGAGGGTAAGTGTCTTAAGTAAGACCACACGACTATAAATGTCTAACTGGGATTCAAACCCAGGCTTAGATGCAAAGTCCACACCCTTTTCTCTATGCCATGATGCCTCCCTGAGCCAACTTAATTTTGATTTTTCATTTCGGCTGTCATTACCCAAGTCTTTTCTGTCCAAGTATAACACTAAACATTAAAAGTTACTAAAATTTTTAGGCATTCTTATGCAAAAGAAATTGACGAAATCAGATTTTAATGTAGAAAGCTACAAAGTTAATATAAAATATGTTGACGTAAAGGAATGGTGTATGGATTGAAATGAAGCAGCTCCAGTGAAAGAGAAAAAGAATAAAATGGGAGGAGTTCCAGCAGTAAAGATAATCCTCTCCCACTGGGGAGAGCTCTAGGATGAGCGCCAGACATAGACCAGGATATTGACATTTCCGGTTGAATATGAACTTGGAAATATTTACATAAAAATTACACTTGTCCGGTCTTTATTATATTTGGGATAAATATGTATTCGGAAAAATAGAAAAAAATGTCTATGTCTAACCCATTTTTAAAGATGGGTATATAATTGAAAAATAAATGCATAGATAGGCCTTATCTACCATACTCAGAAGGCCTGTTTCCCATTTCAATTTCAAGGGTCACGAAAGGTCAGAGCTGGATGAAGTTTTAGATATCAGTTGAACCAGTTTCTTCATTTTCAGATGAGGTAAGTGAGACAAGCAGTTCAATAACACTCTTAATATCAGAGGTCTCTCTGCTTTCCTGTCAAATTCAGTGTTATGCACATAAAGCTACATACATCCACAAAAACTACAAAAATCTGTAGTCATATACACATACGGAGAAGAAAAGGTGCCAAAACATGGCTTTAAAAACACTATGCTTCAGATAAGTTCTTTATTAAAAAAAGCAGATGGAATTTGAGAATCATAGTTTGATATTCAACTCTTAAAAGAAATAATTCTAAATTTTGATTTGAAATTCCACAAAATTTTTTCTTTAAGAAAAATCATGTATTTGTTTCTTTGTTGCAGCTATGACTAAAGTTTTTTAAGATTACTACAAAAAACAACTTTCTGGAAAAAATCCATTACTATAGCTTTGGTGATAAGGAATAATTTATTTTACTGAATCCATTGTTTCAACAAATTGGGTTTTTCAGTTGTTAATGCTCTCGTTTTTTATTTTCTGTAGACATCATTATTCATTTCTTTAATGTGTGTGGTAACTTAAAAATAATCCTATCTGCAGAAGAGCCGAAATAAATGCTTGCCCAAGGGTACTGCTAATTTACACCGACTAGATTTTATTTGGTCAACATGTTTTTTACTTGGTTAACTATGATTATCTAACAAGAAACCCCCTTAGCAAGAAACATGAGATGCAAATGTTATTGTGATTAGAAAAACAAAGAAAGACCTTTCAAATGATTTCCTCCAATTGCATACAAGCGATCATTCATTACAGCCAAAGTGTGGATGGCGCGTTTTGTGTTCATATCTTGTTTTCGAGCCCAGACGTCCATTACGGGGTCATAGCAATATAGCCATGGGACATATTCTCCATTGTGTACACCTCCTGTGAATTAAACATATACATACAAGTCAAGAAAGTGCCTTGGAATGGAACTTTGTAACAGAAAGTGGAGGAACGACTTGCCTGAAATGTATATTTTCCCGTTGTGCACTGCTCCTGCATGAGCTGCCAGAGGCTGTGGCAGAGACGACACATAACGCCATTCGTTCGTTTCTAGGTTGTAGCACTCCACACTGGACAGATAGCCGGTTTCATTCCTTCCACCGATAACGTATAGATGTTTGTCCAACCGACACGCATAGAAACTGGCTCTTCTACAATGAAAACAACAACCACCATAAATCACAAAAGAAGCCCAGTCAGTCAGGGAAAGGAGGCACATCCTGCTTCAGAAAGGGTTGTTTGACCTTTGGAAATGACATGTATCGCTACCCTATAATTCTGAGACCCTATACAGTAATCATATGCATTGCCCATTCTGGTTAACGTTTTTGAAATTAAAGTCACAGTAGAGGAGAAATTCACTAACTCTTCGTTTGAGCTCTTTTTATCTTGCTTTTTATACAGTGTTAAAATGTTCTTTAATGTTTGGGATATTTGGTACCTTGTAAGGATATCACAGCTCAGTAAGACAAAGTGAAAAATGAGGTAGATAATGTAACAATAATAAATTATCTTGACATTCACTTTCTTTATGGTCCTTCAAGGGTCATTGTTCCCAATTTATAAGAGAACTACATCATCAAAATTTTTCTTCAATTATCATTTTTTCTTTTTTCCCCCAGTACTACGGCAAATAGAGAAACTTTTGTGAACTGAATATCGTGTTGAAATTTTGCCCTCATATAACCAATTACAGGAATTTCACCTATGTAGCTTCTGCTGTTGATTCCTACATAGCTATAGGATATTTTTTAGTCTCTTTTCAAGAAAGGCTATATTAAAGTATCTCACTTTGCCATCAAAGGCAAAAGAAGCAAGCTGTGTTGACAGGTCTGGAGACAGGGAGACCAATTCTGATGTAGACCATAATCTAGGAGTGAGATATTTAGGACTTGAATTAGAGTTTTAGTAGAAGACATGGAAAGAGATGATGCAAAAAAGATTTCAAAGGAAGATGTAAGACTAGTAACTACTAAGATATGAGAGCAGAGGGAGAATAAAGGTTGGAAGAGGACTCAGAAACATGGAGTTAGCTTGACTAGGTCGGAATCTTAAGCAAGTCCTTGACCCTTTACCTCTTCTTCCTCATTGATGCTGCTGGAATAATATACTTCATAAGGATAACACGTGGTCTAATACTGAAAAAGTGAACTTGTTAGGCGCCACACCCCTCAGAGAATATAATTTATGTTTGATGAATTAATGGTCTTCATAAAAATTGATACCAAGGCTCTTGGCCAACATCAACAGCAAGATGAGGAGCCCTAGAGGTTTTATCAGGTAAATCTACATGGTTTGAGGATTTTCCAAGCTGTGTTTACAAAGTGCCAATACCACTGGGAAGCAGCACATAGCATCCTGATTAACAGTTTGGTCTCTGGAATCAGATTGCCTGGCTATATGATTTATTAGGTGTGTGGCCTTTGACATGTTACTTCACCCCCTCAGCCTCAGATTGCTCACCTGTAACATGGCGATGATGATGGTACCTTCCTCACAGGGTTATTCCGGAACACGTATGTAAAGTGCTTGTCATAGTGTCTAGCATTTTGTTCATGCTCAGGAACTATCAGTTAAATATTATCTGGTTTAAAAGTTAGCCATCAAGATATTTGCATATAAACTTTTCTTAATAATATTTTAAGTGATGACTAAATTCTTTAATGTTTGTTTAGATGATTTATTACCATATAGGTATGGTACATGTTATAGATGGTGATGTATTCAGTTCTATTTTATTTTATTTTTTCCAGCTTTACTGATGCATAATTGACAAATAAAATTGTAATATATTTAAAATGTACAACATGATGATTTGATATATGCATACAGTATGAAATGATTCCCACAGTCAAGTTAATTAGCACATCCATCACCTCATAGATAACTTTTTTTTAGTGAGAACACTTAACATCTACTCTCTTAGCAAATTTCAAGCATACATTATAGTATTATTAACTATAGTCACCATACTGTACATTGGATCCTCAGAACTTATCTTTTTTTGTTAATTCTTTTTTTTTAAATGCTTTTGGTGAGGAAGATTGGCCCTGAGCTAACATATGTTGCCAATCTTCCTCTTTTTTTTTTGCTCCCCAAAGCCCCAGTACATCCTAGTTGTGGGTCATTCCAGTTTTTCTATGTGGGATGCTGCCACAGCATGGCTTGATGAGTGGTGTGTAGGATTGCACCCAGGATGGGAACTGGCAAATCCCAGGCCACTGAAGTGGAGTGTGCGAACTTAACCACTTGGCCACGTGGCCAGCCCCAGAAGTTACTCATCTTTCAACTGAAAGTTTGTACCCTTTGAGGAACCTCTTCCCTTTCCCCCCGACCCCTAGCCCCTGGCAACTACCATTCTATTCTCTGTTTCTTTAAGTTTAACTTTTTTTCCCTAAGATTCCACATATACATGATATCATACAGTATTCATCTTTCTCCGTCTGGCTTATTTCACTTAGCATAATGACTTTCAATTTCATCTATGTTGTTGCAAAGGGCAGAATTCCCTTCTTTCTCATGGCTGAATAATGTTGCATTGTATCATTACATTGTATTATTATATTGTATTATATTGTATTATTGTATATTATATTGTATTGTATATATTATATTGTATATATATATATATAAATACATATATATATACACACACACCACATTTTCTTTATCCATTTATCTGCCAACAGACACTTAGGTTGTTTCCATATCTTGGCTATTGTGAATAATGCTGCAATGAACATGGGAGGACAGACATGTCTTCAAGACACTGATTTTGGTTCCTTTGGATATATATGCAGAAGTAGGATTGCTGGATCGGATGGGTCAGTTTTTTTCTTTTTTTTAATAGTTCTGCAATTGTTAGCACCATTGATAATGTTAGAGTAATATTTTGGCTGTCTTTGCTTTTTCTAGATGTTTTTGATGCTTTTGAAAGAGATGTGTGCTGTGGAAAATTCAGAAGGATGATGAAGAACAACAGTGACGGAAAAAGGAGGAAGGAAAAAGGTAGGAAGGAAAATAAAGAGCAGGCAAGATGGATTTCATAGAGCAAGCATTATTAACCTGGGCCCATGTCTTCTGAGGGGTCCATGAGGCTCTGAAATTGTAGTAAAATTGTAATAAAATGTTGTGTATATATATGTTTTGTACATGTGCATTTTTTGGAGGAATATGTTTGGAGAAAGATTTTGGAGGAAGCTTTTAATCAGATTATCAAAAGAATCACTAACCAAAATAACTGGGGATTTCCTGGCATACATGAGTAAAAACACATCTAAATATACAATGAGGTTTAAAAACAATTACAAAATTAAGTGCATACAGATAGACCACTGATTCCTTCCATTTCTCTAACCGGATTTCAATTGCTCTCTTATTGAATATGATAGATCAAGGTTATTTAACTAAAGTGCTTTTACCTTTTTAAGTTAAAATGTTTCATTGAAAAGAGTGACACATAACTACGAAAATCTGTACTAAAGTAACACAGATATTTCTTTGCACCACTGACACAAGGGTAGGTCAGTATCTTGTTTCATATGATTCTATGACAGGTATTGGAGACTCTGAAATAATTAATTTACTAATTTCACTAATGGGCCATATGTTGATAATTTGAACTATGTGGGTTGTAAGGTGGTGAGTTCTTCTATGCACTATATAAAGTTCCAGAAGAGAAAATGCCTGTTAGTCATGACAAGTGTGAAAACACTCTCTCTAATAAGTTTAGATCATGAAGAATAAGAGAAAGATCTCCTGTTGGTAGTGTGAACTCCTTTTATCTAGTCTAAATTTCATTTCTCACTTTTTCTGATCTGGTTCCTTCCTTCCTCACTGTGACACTGAGTCAGCCTGTAACAGCTGGCTCTCATTTTACCCGAGCCATTCTTAATTTGATGCTCCATGTGTACTCCTAGTTTTATCCACACAGTGTCACTGTTAGGATCTAAATGAAAAAAAAAAATCAGTAGGTTTCACTTCCTGACTAAAAGTGCATTTTTGTGTAAAATTCCAACAGTGAAGATTCTGAGTCTTTGACTTATTCCCTTGCATGCCCAAAGGGAGAATTCATGAAATGCATTATGGAAACACCGGATAGTTAATGGTCTGTCAGCAACTGTGAACATTTGCCCAAGGCTAAAATTTTACCATACCAGGTCTCTCTTGGGAATGTTCCCTGCCTCTCCTCCCCACAAGAAGAGCACACCTGATTAGGCCATTTTATTTTTTTGGAAAAATACGTTCAAGAATGTTAAAGATTTTTTAATAGGATTACACTATTTGTATTTCAAATTGTTTATCTCTCCCTTCTCTGGCTGTCCCCCTCCCTCAATGCCAGAGGCAACATTCAATGTATTGAGATAAGTTTAAAAAGACTGCCAATGACTTCTACAAACATACTTTGAACCCTACATATTGTACAGTCCTTTCTGACCCTTAAGGTGGTCAGTTTATATCCTAAAGCACGAAATTGGATTACTATAACCTCATCTCAGGCTTGATTTTTGACTTTCATCGTCAGGTTGGAAATAACAACAGAGTTTTCAAACAGAATATTGTTTCACATTGTTTCTTTTAAGACTGCTAGAAACAAAATATTTACGTTTTGGAAACATTTTTGATGTATTTGCTTCTAGCTTTTCACTTACTCTGTGAAACATAAGCTTTGTTGCTGTGGCTCTCCAAAACACTTTTTCTTTTTCTTTTCCCTTTTTTCTAGACTTGCTAAAGGGTAAGATCTCCATAAGAATAATACCTAAAATGTATATTTTTATCAAAAAAAGTTAGCCACCAAAGCGTTCTATCCATCTAAGTTTTCATTTTTGCCCTCGTTTTCTTACTGAAGAGTCAAAGCCTAAATCTGAGACCAAAACAACTCAGGAGCAGTACATTTAAATTTACGTTTTCATCGAATCATTTCTGTCAGCAAATTCATAGGTAGCAGGCAGGGGATTCATGCGCTGACCCACTGTTGAGTAAGCCTAGAGGTCGTGTGCTCATTTCCCTGCTGACCCAGCAGGGTATTCTGCACTTTATACTCCTTTGGAGGCTCTGACTAAGATACCCTAGGACTGTCCATCCAGCCAGCTCTGTAAGAGTGGGTTACCCCTCACGTGGCTTGGAACGTGTTTCTACTATTCTCAGTCAGTTTGGTAACTTCTCAGCATAATAGCTACTTTTCAGCAGTTTAGTAGCAGCCGAAGGAAGAAGGGAGGTGGGGAATTTCTGGTGAGTTTGACTCATCATCTATACAATGCAAAATTAACTCAAATGTTTCCAGAAACTTCTTTTCTGATCTGAAGTCTCATATATTTTAGTTTTTTTTTTTCTTCTTCATTTAATCACCAATTAAACCACGCTGCTAACTGATCATACTTGCTCTTTTGGATGGAGGCCTGGCAATGACAGAAACACTTCATTTTAAGTTATGGATTGCTGCCTGGGTCAATCAGCCCACAGAAGATGCGGAGCTAGAAGATTGACTGGGCATTTGTGAGATCTGCCTTTTCCCATTCAGCACTGTAAGGAGCTCTTTATTTGGTCTATCGAGTTGATTGTTCTAAATCTAAAAAAAACCTTCTTTTACTAGGGACCTGACATGATATACCATAATGACTTAGAAAGAAACGTTTAACAGTCCATCCTGTGAACGGTGGCTGCCGGGTGCCGACAGACCATGGCAGGTCTTTTTATCAGGTCAATGAGCTGCTAAAAATTGTCTAAGTAAGACCCTGCCATGATCGGCCATAGTGCCTCAGAGGAAGTCATTATAGAATATCAAGTAAACAATACACATTTAAAAAAAAAAATTTACTAATTAGGTTTTGCAGCAATACTTCTCAACCTTAGGGGCTCTACAGTGAGATAATTGACCACGACGTGAGTTATGCTCCCAGACCCAAGGCGTGAAGGTTAATTATTGTGGTGTACAGCCCCCAGCAAAGGGGACCCTGGTGATGAGATGCTGACATTTCAGACATATTATTGATATTTACTTTTAAAATATTTTTCTAAATAAAAGTTTTTTGAATGGTTTTGATTAAAGGGTAAAGTGATGCAGCTACAATAACAGCAACCAGAAAATAACCCCCTCAAAACAAGAAAGGAGCAAGGTGCTCCGGAGAAAGACATCGGAAGGCTTTTATGTAAACACGTATGCACAACGGGAAGGTTGAGAAGTTTGTTAAGATATTAATTGACTTAGAACAATTTCTTGAGTTACCTTTGAACTAGAGAGTCCTAAAAGTATCTGTGGCCCTTATAATATGTTGTGTGCCATCATTTTCAGTATATAGCTTTTCGTCGCCTAAAAGAGAGCTTTAATACATTTATGTGGATGAGACGGTTAGCTATTGGGTTTCTTTATGGCATAGATTCACATCGTCTTCCTGTAGCGATGTACATTTTTGAGTAAACGGTTTGATCTGAAAATTTCCTCTTAACTTGAAATTTATGATTAAGGATCCAATATGATCTCAGTGTAATCTGATTGAATGTTTAGAAAAAAAGAGATATTAGGGCAAAGGAAACAGGAAAGAGAATTATTTCTTGAATAATTCAATCAAGAAGAAGAAATAGGCTGCTGTTTATTGCTACTGTTATATTGGAGAATTTGCTCAAGAGGATGTTGAGATACTATTTGAAAAGGATCAAGTGTTCAAAATTGAGCATGTGAATTTGCATATGCATGTTAAGACATGACCTCATGCCTAAGTAACAGCAAG
Organism: Equus asinus; assembly: GCF_041296235.1. Taxonomy (NCBI): domain Eukaryota; kingdom Metazoa; phylum Chordata; class Mammalia; order Perissodactyla; family Equidae; genus Equus; species Equus asinus. The sequence continues at coordinate 40,683,806 of NC_091796.1, read as the reverse complement.
GAGAGCCAAATATGTATAAATGTAGTTGCCGTCTTGTCCTTTGGTGCTAGGAGAATTGGGTGAGATGAACCCTGCATACATAAAACATAAGAGGACACCTTGCAAAACTGTTTTTAAAAAAGCTAACAAATGATCTGTTCTTGAACGTATGATAGGAAGACATTTGAGGAGACAAATGTCAAGGATTTGGATCAGTGAGACCCGAAAACTTTACTTTTGAAATTTCTGCATCAAATTACATATCATTGTTAGAATGGTGTTTTGTATTTCAATTATAGGATTTAAATATATTATAACCAAGAAGAGTGGGATAGTCAGTGAGATTGTAGCTCTGCTTGCCAAAAAACCAATGCAATCTAATAAAAGAAGACAAGTCATACAAATTCTTTTTTCCTACATTAGGACAAATAATTGACTTATTTGATTATGTTTCTCCACTGAGTTAATAAGGCAGTTAATCTAAATAGGCCAGGCCAAGTTTTGTATTTTGCCTCATACGTCTTTCATTGGCTCTGTTTAGCAAACCTTACCATGGAAAACCATCCAGGATCCATGCTTCCTGTAAAGCAGCCACAAATGTTTCAGACACAGAAATAAACACTTACCTTTCTTGCATGGGTGGAAGTTGTATCCAGCTATTAAATCGGGGATCATATCGGCTGACAAAATTTGTACTGTGTTTTCCTGTAAAAATATATTTGGGAGACTTAAAACTTAAGATTCCTTTGTTGTCTTGCACATTTGATGGTATTTTATAAGATGCCTCTGTTTTCAGGTTTCACAAACAGAGGAATTAAGTAGAGGGACAATCTAACATGGTATGAGAAGTGCTAAGTCAGTAGAAGAATAAATGTGTCACCTCGCGTGTTTTTCTTTTTTCCTTTTCTTCCTCTCTGCCTTTTTTTGGGGAATGAGCTGGCATAAAAATAAGCCAACCACAATAATAAAAGCAAGTATGTTTATCAAACCGGTTTTATCACAAAGGGTAAAAACTTCTGGGTTTTGGTGTTTTTATGTTTTAAAAACATGAAATTATTGTCTATAAATGATCAGTTCCAGAGATTACTTTGTGTTATATCTCTGGCTAGAGCCTTTTTTTAATGATCCAAGAAGTCTAGCAGTCATAGAGTCCATTCTCTCTCCATGGAAATCATAGCATGCACTACACTAAGAGTTTGCAGTAGGACATCAGTTTTAGTCGATGTGCGTCATGTAAGCTCTGTGTGTGTATTTGGGGGCAGCACCTGCTGCGATGTATCACAGGTGCATTTGCTGAAATGGGAAAGCTGAGTCCTCAGAGCTGGTTAACGAGCTTATCCCCTCTGTTGACCCTAAGAAGCACAGTAACAGCTCCGAGGTATTAAAATGAACCCTATTTTTCCAAGAAATGGCAGCAAAAGAGGTTATTCCATTTTTTTGTGTGTGTGTGTAGCACCCGAGATGACAATCATCTAAAGCACCTGAGGTCTTAACTCTGAAAGTCTGTTTTCTGTTCTTATATGTGTAACTAACCATTGAAATATAGGTACCAAACTTCACCTCAGGAATAAGCAGATAAGAGTGTGTGTGTGTGTGTGTGTGCATGCATGAACTCACACAGGCATGTATAGACAACACAATTATTAATTGCACAAATATATATTGAGCACTTACTATGCGTCTTGTGTGTTCTAGGTTCTGGAACATATTGGTAAGCAAGAAAGACAATGTCGCTGTCTTTGTAAATGAATAAACAGATGTATATTATATTATCAAATAAGGTGAATGCCACAAAGAAAAATAAAGCAGGGACTGATAGAGGGGAGATCAGTTTAAGTAGGATGGTCACCTGCTCATGGTGTCTTCTGTAAGCCATGCAAATATATGCAGAATGAGCCTTCACACAGTGGCCAGGTGAGTACGAAGTCCCTGGGCTGGCCATGATTTCAAGACCAGCAAGAATGCTGGGGTGATTTGGACAGAAGTCAGAGAGATGTCAAGGTCCAGAATAGTGTGCCTTGTGGACTGCCTTCTGGTTGCTGTGTGAAGAACAGACTATAGAGGGGCCACTCTGGATGCTGGGGAGTTGTCAGGAGGCCACTGTAATAATCAAGGCAAGAGCTGACGGTGGCTTGAATGAAGGTGAAGGCAGTGAGAGATGGTCAAGTTTGGGATCGATTGTACCGGCACAGTCAATAAAATTTTCTGATAGACTGAGCATTGGTATGAGAAAAAGTGAATAATTTAGGATGGCTGCCAGGTTTTTAGCCAGAGTAACTGGATGGAAGATCATGAAATTTGCTGAAGTTTGGGAGAGAAGTCATGAATTCTCTTTTGGACTTAATCTTAACCTTAAATTCCACTTTGGATCTCAAAGCGGAAGTGTCTGGTAGGGCACTGGTTAAATAAGGCTCCAGGTGCAAATTTTGGAGTCATTAGTCCAGAGATATTATTTAAAATCATAAAACAGGATGAAACCCTTTGGAGAGAGAATATGGAAACAGAAGATAATGGGTCCTGGGAATGAACTCTGCCGTAAAAGAAGAAAAACCAGCACAGGAAAGGAATTGTTAAGATAGGAGGAAAAGTATGGTATTTTGGAAGCCATGTCAAACAGGGTTTCAAAAAGAGGAGTGAGCAACTGAGAACTGACCCTAGGGTTTAGAAATATGGAGATTGGTGGCGGCCTTGAGAAGCATCGTTGCAGTGGATGGGTAGGGATGAAAACTTACGTGGGAACTCCTGAGGAGAGAATAAGATGTAAGAAAGGAGAGGCAAGAGGATAGGCAATGCTTCTTAGGATTTTTGCCATAAAAACATTATGGCTCGAGGTATGCAGCATCAAGAGAAGGTTTTATTTGGTTGTTTGGTTGTATTTTTAAGTTCAGAAGTACTGGAAAGTCCATGAGCGGGCAAGAGGGAATGAGGAATAGGCCTTAGATTGGAGCAGAAAAAATACTGGGAGAGAAGATAAAATATATGGGTAGCAATGGAGGTAAGCGAATAGATTTGGTAGTAACAAGATGATTTTATCTTCTGATTGCTTCTATTCTCATTGAACTAGGAAGCAAGGCCATCAGGTAAGAATGAGGAGGGAGGTTATGGAGAAAGAGGCGTTTGAAGAGAGAGAAAGTGTGAAATAATTAACTTGGAAGGTGGGAGAGAGCGTTGGCCAGGGTGATTTAGTGGGGTTGGATAGTAGCCAACATGGTCCATTAATAGCCAGTGTGGCTTGTAGTTTTCTCTATTCACATTTAGTTGCTCAGGGGCAGGGAAGAGGAGGAAGAGAGTTGGGTTTACCAGGACCGGGGCATTAGCAGACAAGTATAATGGAAGGAGAGATGGACATGAGGACTGCAGGTGTATGCACTAGTATGATTATAGGGATGGGAAATATAATCTAAGCTCAGTAAGGAGGAAAGTAAGGACACGAGAGGATGATGGACAGTGAAAAAGTGGTGGAGTAGAGTGAAGGAGGTGGCACTTCCAGGATAATAGTGGATAGTTGCTACATCAAGAGGTAGCAGGTAGTAAAAGCTGAAGACATCCTTTGAAATGGTGGGTTTTAAGGGTGTGGCAGTGGCGATGAAGAGGAAGTAGTAAAGCTACCTGCCTCCAATAATGTGAAGTATGGTCCGGGTAGGGGAGAGCAGAACCCAGTCCCCAATAGAGAGGGTGGCTGGGAAAACAGCACTCTCAGGGGATAGCCAGGTTTTGTATAGAAAAGATGTTGAAGGGACGATTCAGAGGAGAGTTTAAGGATTGTAAAGATTTTGTTGCTGTGAGATCATGAGTTTCAAGGATCATGTGGGAGGGTTTGCATGGTCTGGTTGGTTGGTAAATTAAGTTTTATTTGGGGATGTACAGAAAAAGTTAAGACACCAGGAGTGAGAACAAACCAAAAGACTTGGAATCCACAAAGGAAGGGTCCCACTCAAGGAAGGATTGTGTCTAGAGTTGGTTTATAAGGCAGTTTTCGTAGAATTTGCAATCATTTTCCTGTAGAAAGAAATATGATTCTTGATAGTCAGGTTCCAAGGTTAATCCCCAAATGTATCTAAAGATTAATGCTGTTAATAGGAATGTAGAATACACCCACTACGTGTAAGAGTGTTTCTCTGTCAAGTTTGGTTTGGTATTTCCATTTGGAGGAAGCCATCTGGCTCCTTTCAGCAATGGGGCAGGGTGCCTTCACGTGCTGAGCAGCAGTGGCAGAAATTAGCAATGTTTGTTTTGGTTGTAATGGTAGTGGCCTTCACTCAGAGAAAAGGCTAAGCAGGGACTAGTGTGATACGGATGTGAGATGAAGAAAGAGTTTCCAGAGGCAGGGCAATGGTGCCAAGGAGGAGCAAGGATGGAGGACGGGGAGATAAAAAGAAGGAAGGCATTCTGGAGTTGGCAAAGAATGTGCCAAGAGGATAATAAACCTCAGCAGGAATGAGTGTGATGGAGTGACGAAGGTGAGATAAAATGGGGTTTTTCATTCCTTCCTTGTGGCTTCTATCAAGACTCTGTTAGCAGCTAAAGAGTGGTGGCCATACTCAATGGAATTTTGGATTTCTCTTCACTCCTTTAGTTTCTTCTCAGCTTTCCCATTTTTTCCCAAGTCTTTCTCCACTTCTCTTTTTGTGATAATGCCCTGTCACTAGACATCATTATTGACTATCACGTGGGTGGTGTGTGAAATGGAGGAAGTGGTGGCCGTTGTCAGCCAGTGGTGGAGGGAAGACAGTGGGAAGGAAAGGAAGTCCCCCACGGGCAGTGTTTTTTGGAGTCAATCATTAGTAAGTAACAAGTGTAAATTAGTTCTCTGTAAGTTGGGGCACTGACAGAATATATGCATATGTATTATAATATTATAATGTGCTCATCACTAATGACATGAAGGGAGTTAATAGGAGTTAATATCAATCGCTGAGTAGAAAAAGATGTATGTGTCCTGCTTATATTTCCAGTAACTAATGTTTTATGACTTCAAATTTTGTTCTTATAATGTAGGCAAGATAAATAAAATTATATTTGTATTTTATGAGTATTTATTTGTGTTTTATGAGCCTGTATTGAAATTTAGAATTGTATATTTCATTCAAGGACACACATCTCAGGCGCCATTTTCATAAGAACCAAGTTTAACTTAAGATTTCATCTTTGGAACTGACATATCCATAACATTTGAACTCATGGATTTTTAACTTTTTCTTCCTGCCAGCAATGAAATTGAAGTATGTTTTATATTATCATAGGATTGCTATTCTTTACAAATTTTGATATTAACTGCTTACTTTTTGATAGCATGAGGTATTATAATATGAAAATCTCATACTTTTGAAATGATTGAGTCCCTTCATAGTTTTCTAAATGGGGAATGAGGAAGAATTCCTTGGGAGCGAGCGAAAGCCACTGTTCATTGTGATATAATACTGATTTAATTTGACAAGATTAAAGGCAAAAACATGATTGTTCTTTAATATCTAACCAAATACATATGCTTATGTGAGAAGGAAGTATAACACAGTGGTTCAAGACTACGACTTTGGAGTCAGACAGACCTATGTTGGAATCAGCCCACCTTCTTGCAAGCTGTGTGTCCTGGCAGTTATTTAACCTCTTCAGGCTTAGACTCTTCATGGTAAAACTAGAACAATCTTGGAACAGGCCTCACAGGATAGTTGGGAGGATTAAGTGAAATGATGCAAGTGAGTGCTTAGCAAAGTTCCTGGGAAAGAATGAGTACTCAATAAATACTACTACCAATACTAAAAAAGTCAGCTATGGTTGACCAGATGGATGGAATATGGAGCTACATGGAAAATGTGTAAGGGATTATGGTGGATGTCTATTTGGTACCTAGCCCAGATACCTTTACTAGACTGGTACACCCATTCCCTAGCTGCTATGAGTGTTGGTTGCTCATAGTCTCAGCTGCTCCCTCTCTGGAAAACTGTCAGCGGAATAGGCCACCTCACTGCCTGCCCTCACCCCTGACCTGGGGAAAGGCCTCAGCCAATGACTGACTGATTGACACGGGGGTACAAAAGACTGGCCCTCTTGCCTCACAGTGTAACCAATTCTCCTCTACGTAGGAGAGCCTAAGGAGTGGTTCCTCAGTATTTGCCCAGATCTATACTAAATGACTCCATGTGCCAAAAAAGTCAGGGACAGAATGACTCAGACTTGCATGCACAACTTCCAAAGTTCTAAAAAGGGGTCTTACAGAAAGAGAGGCAGCTGCCAGGCTCATAGGGAGACTGAAAGTAAAACTAAAATATGGTAATTCAAGTTGTACTAAAATTCAATTCTGAGCCTCCTAGTGGCTAAAGCAAAGGAAGAGACACTAAATCACATGAATAGCATTAGCAGTGATTTTCTAAAGCACACTATGCCTCAGTACTTTGGTTGACACAAATCTGTCACGTGGGTCTTCTCTTGGAGCACGGTGAGCCAGGAGAGCGAAACGCACTCCTATGGTAACGCAACACCGTGTTTTCTGTAGTCTTCTCTCACTGCAGATTGGTTGAAGGCTTAAGACCAAATCCCTGTTCCTCTAAGGGTGGGGGAGGCAAATCAGTGAGGTCCAACAGCACAATTTCATGGGAGTCTGAATTAGTTCAAAGTTCAAATCTTGATTCTCTAGACTAGAGGAAGGGATATGTCCATCCTACTCTCCCCTAATCCCCTACCCCATTCTCTCAGCTGTGTGCCTGATGGAAGTTGAACAGTATGCAGTTACAGGTTATTTTGGGGGGCATAAACCTAGGGAGCAGATTTTCTGTGTTGTTGGCTGAGGTCTGTCTCATAGGAATGGGTGGTTCATAGTGTTTTGTGAAAACTGTTGTGGCACCAAGACTGGTATTTTAAGGGTGGCCTGTTCCTAAGACTTTCCAGCCTTTTCTTGTCATGTATTCATTTTAATCTAGGCTTCAGAGAGAACGTTCTGCAGATTCCTTGCTCAGACCAACCTGATGGCTGTGTACTGCGTGTTTACTTACAAATGCTCCTATCAGTTCAAATCACTTCCGAGGAAGGTCAGGTTAAACACTAAATGGGGAGTTTACAGTGGATTGTATGTATGCCAGGGTTTTTTGGCGACATATCAAATCTGTCATTGCAAAGACAAGTGAGAAGAGAGATATTAAATATCATTTTGCTGTTCCGAATCTGTTTCTCGCATAGCCCACGAACTGTCTCCTTTCCAACATTGAAAGATATGGAACAAGGCTGCAGGTCTTGAGAAACCATGTCCCCGTCTCTTCAGAGAAATGTTCCTGGAGGGTGGCCTGGGTTGTTTTCCTTTAAGATTTTCTAGAGTGAACAGATGTAACAATTTTCTATAATTTGCCTTGGTGCAGATGCTGATAGAGAGCATTCCCAATAAAAGATATGCAGGATATGTAATTTCAGCTGGATGTTCTGGGATTTTAAAGTAAAAATGTGTACCTGCAAGCTGTTTCATGGCTCCTCAGTCACAATTATCTCTGTTACACAGAAGGCTACAACTGCAACTCCTCTTTCATGTGCAAGCTTTCCAAAAATATCTTGATAATTTTGGCATTGTGCAAGGTACAGTATTCTCCCTGTGTTTGGTTTGGAAAGTGTGTTAAAATGTTTAATTTCTCTTTGTGATAAATTTATGAAGGAATCACACCAACAGGGAGGATGGAGGATCGGCGGAAGAAGCCCTTGCAAAAGGGGCAGCACGTAGAATGGGTCTCAAGTACTAAATGCTGCACGAGAACTTCAGCCAGGCTTACACACGGCACGCCTGCAGATATACTTATTTATTGAAATTGCAGTATTATACTGATGGAATAGGAGAAAAGTGGTGGAGAAGGTAGTGAGAATGCTGAATAGCTGCAGCCTGCTACCTGCCTCTAGGGAGTCTGTGCTGATGCTTGTGGCATTCCTCAGGGGATGGATAAGGAGAGGGGCTGGGGCGTCACTGCGAAGCCAAATCCCCAGACAGTCAATGAGTGAATGCTCTGCTGCGTGTGTCCTCTGCCAGCTCAACGATTGACCCTGCCTCCAATTGTCAGTCCAATTCACCGACTACTTCATTTGTCCCTGCTGTGCAGAAATATATTTTCCACAGTAATTACAAAATGGACTGCTACTAGTGCCTTTCATTACACACGTACTCCTTGAGCACCTCCTAGTAAGTAGTTCAATAGTTACCATTTGGGTTCCATTGGTCCTCTCCGCCCAACACAAACAAGAAGTTTTCTACCTCCACAACGCAGTGGTGGGCACTGTTGTACGGCATAACTGGAATTAAGAGAAAAGACAAGACGTATGAAATTTCCCATCTTCGGACTTGGTACCCTGGCTTGCTAGTTATTTGCTTTCACCGAAGTGTATAAAATGTGACACTAAGTCAGAAGGAAGAAGAGAGCAGAGGCAGCAGAGTGGGGCACCCAGCAACGCACAGTGGCTCAGCGGTGTGTTCACAGCAATTGCAAACCCAACCCCTTTTGATTAATTTTACATAATGTTATTCCACAAATTAGTCAAGAACAACCTGTCATGCTGCATTCGATTCATAAGTTCTCCTCACCTGCCTGATGATGGGGATCGCATTCTCAAACAATGACTGACACTCCCAAATGGTCAGGGCTGGGGGTTACTTCTTGGAAGAACTAACCCTGCACACACTTGGAGCCATTAAGATGCTCTGCCCAATCTTGGTTTGCTGGCAATCTTTCCAGAAACAGACTCAGGGTGCTTGGTGGCTTTCTATTCCACGGCAATGAGCAAGCTGAATTTCCATACAGTTTTAAGTTTTTAAATTAAGGTCCTGCTGATTTAATGCCTTCTCCAAATGTATACGCTTAATTTCCTGTACAATGTCATTAGCAGCACAATCACACATTTTCTATCTATCTGCTTAGGAGCTCTTCTGTAACAAAGATAAAAACTGTCAGGAACATCAGAAATATCCATTCACCTCGTCTCGCCCTTCTTCCTGCCCCAATGTGGTGGCTGTGGGGAGGGGGTGTTATTCAGAAACCCACTAAAGCCAGGATTCTCTGTATTTGTCCTCATTCATTTTCTTTTAGGGAGACACACAACCAGAATAGGACACCCCTGTCACCCCATGCACAGTGCAGTGTTAGCCTCTGCTATTATAATATCGCGTGGTAAATATAAATGTACACAGCATTAGTTATCACACCACATGCAGTGGTTTGAGCCCAGTGACACCAGTAGGAAAAATGATGTCCTTGTTCAGCTCATCATATGGGCACCTTAAATCTAGGTGAGGACAAATGGGGAGCTGATGTGCATGTTCAGGCAGGGAACTTATTGCTTGACACGGATCAACAGAGCACTTAAGAAACCAGTGCAGTGAGAAATCAATATGAGTCAGGGCCAGCTCTTACTTTGTGCTCTTTTGCCAATGCCGAGAGAGAGAGAGAGACAGAGACAGAGACAGAGACAGAGACAGAGAGACAGAGAGAGGCAGAGAGACAGAGAGATAGAGAGACAGAGAGAGTGCGCCTATCTCATACCCGACTTATTTTGGATGATATATAGCTCTTATTTCATTTTGTTTCTATTATATTTTACTTGCCTTAGCAGGCACTTATTTATGCTGGCTAAGATTTGAAAATAAAAAATAAGGAACAGGCAGAGATGTGAAACCTGAAACAGTTTCTGAAAGAGCAAATCAGATCATTTAAGCTTCTTACCAAAGGATTTTAGGAGTTTTGATTATTTTACTATTTACTCATTTTTCAGTGTGAATATTCATTGTTTTTGAACTTACATCCACAAGGGAGAAGGCATTGGTACGGAAAGCCCTGATTTCTGGGATAATGTGGAAATTGGGTGTGTCATGGATTTCTTTGGTCTATCAGTTAGGTCAGTTGACTTAGGGAGTCATCTCGGGAACATCCTTTTGCCCCTCAACCTTCAGTTACATCTTTGGAAAATGCTTCTAACCATATAGCTCCTGCAGGCTTTACTTCTCAGAGCCCACTGAGGGAGAGTATACGCTGAGTTCATTGAGCAACTAAGATTGAATATGTTTTGAATATCCTTTTTTTAAAAAAATTGAAATCATGATCGGTTGGATTATGATGCTGGTTTCAAAATACCAAATACAAAACTATGCTGCTTGTATATTATGTACATTGTGAACAGCCTGGTCACCCTCCAGTTCATCATAATGTCATCTGATCAGTGTAAACTTACAGCATCGATTGTCATCTGTATGCATCTATTCCCATGAGGCAAGAGTGTAAGGATAGAGGCCATTGACTCTAACCAATTTGTCTTATGATCCTACTCTTCCAATATTTATTTTAGATTTTTGGTCAGTTCAATGCCCAAATCTTATAAATAATGAAAAATTGTATTATCTTCTTTTTAACTAGAAGTCCAGCTTTATAATAAAGTACAATCTCTGAAAATATAACACTTGTGTTTTGGTTTTGCCATGCATTTGCTCCCATTCAGGCAAGCAGAAATGAAGTGAAGGAAATAATACATGATTTGTTCTTAAGCTTCTTTCTCATTTGATTACCCCTATTGTTATGCTTTATGCAAACAAATGAAACTATTGCACTAAACTACTGAAACCTTCAAAATAAGAAAGAAGGTCTTTGAAGTCCTAATATATAGGCTACTTGAAGGTATTCTCGCTTATCTATGTATATACATATATGGATATCTATACATATATCTACATATATTTGGTCTTGTTTTTAAACCTGTATGCTGTATTTTTTGGCTGAGTATTTCAGTATTCTCATTCCTGAATTATTGTCTTTTCTGAATTATTACCGTTAGTCAAGAGGCTACAAATACACACAAATAACTCTTTGAAATTATCCTGAATGTAAAACACTCCAAGTTTATTAGGAAAAAAATCTATATTAAATCAATGTTTGAGTTTTGCAAAAGACCTGATTTCTTTGACTTCTGATTAAACCCGAAGGAAAGCAAAATAAATAGGGGAGTGAGCAAGAGCAAACATCTGTTTAAAATGCCACTAGGTACTGCTCTTATTGGTGATCTTTTAAATAACAAGGAATACACGCCTGACCCTTTCCGGATTTCTCTAGCGGTGGACACTGGCCTCGCCCTCATAGGCAGGTATCAGAGAAGTTTGTACTCCGTGTTCACAGACAGCCCAGTGTGAGTTTTTAGCGTGTCAGTCAGTGAGTTAGAGGGAAAGGGTAAAGAGAAGCTAATCAGGATGAAATGAGATTAAAGGCTGTCTAATTTTACAGCAACTGTGATCCATCAGCCACTGTGAAAGTGACAGTGGAAATGAATGATGGAGACAGACAGGTGGGGCTGTACATTTCACTGATTTATCCTCAAATGCACTGGGCCTTATTTTATTGAGTGAACATGACCGCATTTATCATGACTGTCATCTAAACCCACTTCCCTCCATTTAAAAAGGTCACTTTACTCAGAGGGAGTAAGAGAGAGGCACTTTCAAATCAGATTTAAAATCTAATAACACGTGTTTATAAGGCCCTTTGTGAGAATTCTCGACTTTATTAAACAAACTAGATGTGATAGAAGGAAAGGGGAAAAAAAAAGCCAGAAAATTGAAAAAGGAAAAACCTTTAGTCATCTGAGGAAATATATTCATTTAGTCTCTAAATGTGAAGCAATTTCTACCATTTTTGCCTTTTCCACTCCAAGCACCTGAAATTCTATTCTAGTATGGGAAGTTAAAGCATTTACATTTAATATTTTTAATTAGGAAAGTAGGAAGCAGGTAGTACCATAAAATAAACTTGGAGAGGATACTAAGTCACAGTATTTACTCTGCAGAATGACTCCTCACACACTGAATAGATGTTAGCGATTGTTACAAGTTGAATCTCTGCCACAATTCACTTATATGCCTGTTAATTGTTTTCCCATAATTTTAAGGCCATAAAAATCTCAGTTACACAAAATCTTTTACCCCTCTCTGTACTGGTGCAATAAAATACCCTGGAATGCTTGCACAAAATTGGTTTTTGTGGATATGAAAGTGAAGAGTCAAACCCTCAGTGTATTTTGTGTTACTTTTCACAATAGTAACCACCACTTACCGACCATTTGCTATGTGCCAGGCACTGTGCAGGGGCCATATATAGATGTAAATTAAATATGCACTTAGATTTATATAGAATTACCTGTATTCTATCTCTGAAAATATAACAACATTTGTGTTTTTTCTTACCATTCAGGCAAGAAGAAATTAAGTGAAGGAAATAATATGTGATATTATAATGTATGATAAAATATAATACATGAGAAAATATACCTATATTTCATTTACCTATATCTTTCATTTAATACAACTAACTCCAAGGGAGGCATTACTCATTCATTTTATTTCTATAAGACATACCGAGGCCTTGAGAGGTTAAGTCACTTGTTGAAGGTCACACTCAGCTAATGAATGGCAGAGATAGAATCCAAACACGGGGATATCATGGGGATATCTGGATCCCAACCCACGCTCTTATCCATTTCACTCTACTGATTTTCAATAGGTATGTTCATCCAACCAGCAAGTAATTACTGAGTACCTGTGTGTTCAATGATGGTGTTCCTGAAATTTCTGTATAATTTTTTTGTATTGAATCATACTTTAAATGTTTATTATTCTCATATTTAAAGGAATCCTTAATTAAAGCAACTAAACACTCCTTTAAATTTTTTTCTATAAATCCGGATATTCAAATAGTTGGTTTTATTAAAGTAGGGTACAGTTGTTTGATGGAGCCGGAAAGACACTGAGCAAATCAGCCAGCTAAGGGTGGGTAGAGTCTATGGGCAGAGGGTTTTTCTTTTTTTTAAACAAGGAGGGCATGTTTCAACCTTGCAAGCAAATTCAGAGCATCCTGGTCACAGAGGCCCTTTTCCTGGCATATGAAATGTGCAGGGGGCTTGTTGTATTTATGAAGGACTTATTCTGCTAGAGAGCCATACTTCTGTTTCCTCCACATTTTACATATAAGGAATGTATACCTCTTTCAGCAGAAAGCATAGGTATCCTTCGCAACAACAAATTTTTATGAACATCCAAACAAGACTGTATAGGGCTATGCCAAGTTTACAGGATTGCTAAATAAATGGTTATTGAATGTGTATTATCTCAATGTAACATCTGAGGGCCTTGATTTCCTTTTGGCCTCAAATATACAAACTTGCAAAACTGTCAAATATGACATACTTCTTAATTTTTGGGGAAAAGTAATGAACACCCATGGTAAAAATAAAATAAAATAAAATCTGATAAAAAAGAAGGATATACAGGACTAATAAATTTTCCTCCTACCCCTGACCCCCGGCCTTTCAGTTCCCTACTGCACAGGCTATCACTGTTACTGTGTCCTTGGATTTTCCTTGAGGGAGATTATACATATGAGTCATTTCCTTTAGTACAAGTGGCAGCAGTGTACTATGGGCACACTGCTTAGTACGTCAAGAGTACATTCATTTATTCATTCCCAACCAATCAAATATTTGTTCAGCTGCTACTCTCTGCCAGGCAATGTTCTACCTGCTGGGGAGGTCATGGTGAACGGCATCAAGGAACATCCTATTCAGTAGAAGCACATGATAAACACAGACACAAATAAATAGGCACTTTTGTTTCAAGTGACAAGTATAATGAAGAAAAGTGAAGCAGAGTCAGAGAAGAGGGAGTGACGGGGTAGGGAATTTTGATATGGTCAGGGAAGGCCTTTCTGAGTGGATGACTTTTGAGTAGAGAGTTGAGTGAAGTGAGCAAGGGAGCCGTGCAGGGTGTAGGTTCAGGAGTGGCAAGCACAAAGGCCACGAAGCACAGGCCGCTGTGGGATGTACCAAGAAGAGCAGGAAGACCAGAGATCTGAGACAGCGCCTAGGAGGGAGACCAAGGGCAGATCAGGTGCAACATTGCAGGTCAGAAAACAACGCTTAAATTGTCTCCCACGACATTCTTTTTAACAGCTGCACAGTGTTCCATTTGATGGGTATCCTATAATGCATTTCATTCTCTTCTGATGGCCATTTATTAATTCATTCGACAAACATTTACTAAACACTCAGTATATGCAGATACTTTTCTGGTTGCTGATAATGCAACAGGAAACTAAGCTGTCAGTGTCTCTGCTCTCGCAGAGCTAATGTTATAGGGGAACGAAGAATGTAAATAAATACATAATGGATAGGAAAGCAGCCAGGTGATGAGAGAGGATATAAAGAGAAATAAATTGGAGTATGTGTTATAGAGTGAGTGCCTGGTTATTGCTCTAGCCGGGACCGTGAGCGAAGGTCTCTCTGGGGAATGGCATTTGGGGTAGAATTTGAAGGCTGAGAAGGAACCATTGTTAGAAAATAAGGGGAAGGAATCCAGGCCAGGACCCTGAAGTGAGAATGAGCTGGATGTGCCTGAGAAGGCCAGAGAAAGCCTCCATGTCTGGAACTCTGAGGGTAAGCGCCAAAGAGGCATGAGATGAAGTCGCGAGGCAGGCAGAGGCTGGGGAGATGGGTCTTTATAAGCCAGGATAAGTGGTGTGGATTTTATTCTCAGCATGCTGGAAAGGCATTGGCGGGGTTTTAAGCTGCGGAATGACCTGATTTTTTTTCTCTCTTTTTTTTCAGGTTGGCACCTGAGCTAATGTCTGCTGCCAATCTTTTTTTTTTTTTTTCTTCTTCTTCTTCTTCTCCCCAAAGCCTCCCAGTACATAGTTGTATATTCTAGTTGTACGTCCTTCTGGTTCTGCTATATGGGACACTGCCTCAGCATGGCCTGATGAGCGGTGCCATATCCATGCCTAGGATCTGAACCGGTGAAAACCTGGGCCACTGAAGTGAAGTGTGTGAACTTAACCACTCGGCCACCGGGCAGGCCCCTAGAATGACATAATTTGATTCATGTTTTAAAAACATCACTCTGGCTACTATGGATGTTGTGGGAGTAAAAGAGGAAAAAGAGGGAGATGAGGTAGGGTGCCGCTACTGTGGTCTAGATGCAAGATGACGGAGCCTTGATCAAGAAGGGACCCTAGGGATGGAGAGAAGGGGACATGTGTCGAAGGTTGCTGCTATGACAAACAGTGCTGAGTGTCCTTGTAGGAACACATGTACACACAGGAGTTTATCTGCAGGATTAATTCCTCCAAGTGAAACTTATGGACTAAGGATGGATGCATTTTACCTGTTGATGGATAGTGTTACACTGTATCCCTGTTTAGATTTGTATCTTTGCCAATATGGTAGATGAATAATTGGTACCTCGTTAAAATTTAATTGTGTATATATTTAATTATGATAGAAGTAGAGCACCTTTTTATACATTTAAATTGCATTTGTATTTCATACATTTTTCCGTTGAGTTTTGATTTCATGATATCATAATTTATGTTACCTATAATTATGTGATTTCTGTTTTTAAAGTGTTCTTTTCTATGGAGTTATCTAAACTGGCAAAATAAATGATATTTGGAAGCAGGGTATTGCTACAATATATATTTATGAAATATTTATTCATCAGAGAAAATTCAAATAGCAATTACATGCTGTCGAAAATAAATATAACCTGAAAGAAACATGCCTTACTTAAATAATATGAATGAGCATTCCTTGCCATGGGATGGTAGCAGAAGTTTTTTGTTTTTTCACAATTTCTTCAATTTTATAGTAACTATAAGTGAGAAATATAAATGTTTAAAAATTTGCTAGTTTAATCCTACCATCCAGTCTTTCTACAAAGATCTAGCAACTTGGCCAATGACTCTCTGAAGACAGAAACCGACACAGAGTAAAACATCTTACATGAAGAAGGTGCTTGATAGATATTATTGAATAAATAAACCACAGAAAAGGCTCTGTTACTTTTTTCCTGATATATTTGGACTGCACTGCCCCTGAAAACTGCAAATAAATGCAATTGTTTTGTGTGTTTGGGGATGATTTGATTGTTACAGACAGTTAGTCTGGAAAATTAAGCCCCGTAAGAAATTCCCGTTGTCTGAATCCAGTGGTAAGTTGGTCGAGGTTCTGAATGAACCCAAAGGTTGCCAACACTTTCTCCCTCACCCCCAGTTTGTTCTGCACACACTGAGCTAGGTTCCCATAGTCACTGGAGACAAAGTTACTGAAGTGAGTTCAAGATGTATAAATCTGAAAAAAACCTACACTTGTCTTAGAGTTTGGAGGCTGTGCAAGAACCAGGAGAGCATCTTTCTCTCTTGTGGTTCGAAATTGCATCCAAGGGAGAGTTTTCCTGACAAGGAGTATTGTTTTCTTACTCCCTATTGTCCTAAATGCACGCCTTTACTGTACACATGCCAAGTCATGAGACGGTATATTAAAATTGCCTGCCTTTTGTTTGTCACCCCTAAAGAATCTATGCCTTCCTTCAGGTCAACTGTGTCATCTCTACAGCTTTATGCCTAGCACCGTGCCCAGTACATAGTGTTGGGTCAGACCCAGGCATCACTATAGCTTTTATACCTAATACAGTAATTAGAAATATTAGTGAATCAATAAACATTAGTAGCATGAATGAGTGAACATTAGCTAAGAAATACTGTGTAATTTACTTCTTTGGAAGGTGTAGAAAATATGGTGGGTACCAGAAGAAGTGAAGGAGGGTGGAAGTGAAGGAAGAAAAAGGAAGAAAGGGAGGAAGATGTGCCTTAGATCAGGATTCTATGGCTTCTAGGATAGATGTCACCCTATTTGCAATCCATATGTTAGTTTTAAACAAAGGAGGTTTGTAAGTTCTTCAATAACTGTGACGCATTTCTCTAGACACTATCGTAGACCTAACTGTGCCAAGGTCACAGCTTTTCAATAAATCTTAGTTGATGTGCAGTTTTAGCTCTGAGCTCTTAACTGGAGCCGGGGGCGGAGTGAGTGCCAACAACCAGTGAGGCTAAGAGGACTTAAAATCGGACCTCAATTAGCTATTTAGGCAAAACTGACTTCCAAAGTCCAATTTTTATTTTAATCAGAATATTTTCACTAATATGTCCCTAAATTATGAGTGTGTTATTTAAATCAATTATTTAATTTTGGATCCTTCCTGGCATGTTAGCTAGAAGTTAAATATAGTTTTATTTTAACTTTTGGAAAGCAAAAAAACCTTTGGGAATGAAAGTTGCAATCTCTTCCACAGATCAGCGCTTTTTTTTTCTGTTTTATGAAGTGTTGGGTTTTCAGAGACATGTTGATGACACATGCTAGTGCTTTGCGGTCTGCCCTTTCCCAGGTGCCAACGCAACATGAGAAATTGCACTTTTCATTATTCTACACCTAAAAAGGGTCATTAAAAAACAGTAAACTCTTTCAATGAATTAACGTGGTAGAGCAACACATATTATTTAAACCTGTGAAAATAAGACCTTTGGGAAAGATCAAGGGAGCCAGGGCCATTTACACTGTGGATGATATGGCAACAGGATTGCAAAAATGATTAGTAAGTAGTTTGAATTCTCTTAGATGATGGCCCCATAGTTGTCCCAAATTATTGAGGGCAGGAGGAAGGAAATGGGTGTGGTCTGTATAATGAGGATTTGTAAGGAAGAATTTTCTGGTGTAGATCACATAAACTCAGTGTTGGAAAGTGAAATCTCTTGGTTCACTTTGAAACCCAGGAGATATTGAAAGGTACATTTAAGAATCATTTGTCTATCAACTCATTCCTTCATTCGTTTCATTCAAAAATATGTATCAAGGAAATATTAGTCATTGTGCTAAACTCTGGGACACATTCCTGAATTCCAGATCTCACGGTGTAGAAAGAAAGAGAACAATATAAGCAGAGCGGTAGGATCCACAGTGCTCTAGGAGAAGAGCAGTAGAAACACCAGGGAGGAAATGACTAAAACTTCAGGGAGAAAGAGAGGCTTCAGCTAAATCATAAGGATAAACAGGGATTTTTCCAGTTTGTCATAGCAGCAAAAGTCATTATCAGTAAAAGGAACATGGATTCACCAAATATTTATTGAGCTCCTACTATGTGCCAGACCTTGAGCCAGGCCCTAGTAATATTGTTTTTATTTTAATTAGATTAATTTACAAAACTTGATTATTAAAATTAATTAATTTCCAAAATGTTCTTAATATTATGATCATACTATTACAATGTCGACTATTCTGTTAAGGCTGGAGGAAATGTGTTTGGCGAATGTGGGGGCAAATGAAAGGGATGGATTGTTATCTAGGCTGTCCTTACAGGCAGCTAGCGCACTCTCTGACTTAAACTCCCTCTGGCGCACTCTCTCCTTAGACCACCCGGCAGTAAAGGCCTCTGCTCTAATTAGCTCTCTCCTGACATTTGCAGCCACCTGATGGTTCTGACAGCAATTGGGAGGATTATCAGAACTGTGAGCAACACTTAAGTCCTTTTAGACCACCTCTCATTGCATTTGCTCTTGCTGCTTCAGTGTGTTATCACGCTATTGCACTTCTTCGACTTCAAAGGATATTTCACTGCAAAGATTCAGAAGGATTCACGGTGGCCCAGTAGCATACTAGTTAAGTTCTCATGCTCCGCTTCAGTGGCCTGGTTCACTGGTTCGGATCCTGGGTCTGGATCTACACACTGCTCATCAGGCCATGCTGTGGCAGCGTCCCATATACAAAGTGGAGGAAGATTGGCATGCATGTTAGCTCAGTGACAATCTTTCTCAAGCAAAAAGAGGAAGATTGACAACAGATATTAGCTCAGGGCCAACCTTCCTTACCAAAAAAAAGAAAAAAAAATTCAGAAGGATTTGCTATACATTCTACCCATGGCCATTTCATGGTGTGTGCATGTGTACATTACATCAATCCCTGTGTGTGTGTTATATCCTGTAAGTACTGGGGCAGTCAGGCTGGGCAACCAATATTATACTGAGTCAATAGCTTATAACACACAAGAGAAATTAAAGTGTGGTCCATGATTTTAGGAGATGAGCCAAAGGTGGTTGGTCTTGGCCAATGAAGAGGCACTTGGAACCGCCTCTTGAGAAAGTTCTGAAATCTGTATTGCTGGGAAAAACTGGAGAACTGGAGCTGTGAAGATCCAAAGAGAGAAACACGTAGGGCAATGTGATGAATACTGAATTCTCTTTTCTCCTTTTTTGGCATCATTTTTTACTGGCAAAACTAGACAGTCACTGAATGTTAAGTGATATTTACTTATGAATATATTTATCAACATGCATGAATATTTGGCACTTCTCCTGTCTTAGAATTTAGGCTGAGACTCTAAGGCTGAAGCTAATCTCAAGATGTTTGCCAGGCCATCTATGCAGGACTTGCTAAAAGAGGCTCCTGAACTGTTTCTGACTGGTTATATGTATGTGTGTTTACACACACACGCACACGAATTTAGCCTATATACACAACCATGTGGAAGACTATTAGCAAGTAGGGATACTTTTTTAAGAGTGATTGTGGGAGGTTGTGGTGGCACTGGGCATTTTCTATCCACAGGAGAACAAAGCATTCCTCTCATTCTTCATCCCAAAGACAAAGCAGAGATGGGTGGAAGAATTCTTGAGCCAGATATTTCCATGCCTCCTGGGGCTTGGCAGGCACAAGGAGAAGTCTGAAGGCCAGAGGCTGGTGGGAGCCGTCCATGATGGGAGCGTGAAGGGAGAGAGCTGGAGCCGAAGTGGCCTGTACTTCTGGACATGGTGGGGCAATGGAACCCAGTACCTTCCTGTGGAATGAACTGGTGCTTGGGAAGCTTGCTTGGCTAGAATGGTCTTGAAAGGATCCCCTACTCAAGAAGATGAATTACCAGGTCAAGGTGAGCCTAACAGAAACCAAGTGATGGATCGCGCATGGTGCAGCGGGAGGTCTTCAGAAACAGGTTCACAACAGAACCCATAAAGGCAGCCCATCAAAAAACAAAGTCAGCTTTACAGCATTTGCCTCTCCAAAGCCAGGCTCTAAAAACACAAGAGCTTTTCTCTTTTTGCCTTTCCCTCCTTCAGCTCTATCTCTGGTAGAGTCAGACTACTCAGGATGGCTGACTTCCTCCAGGGGGGATCAGCCCTGCTCACCATCAAGTCAACATCAGAGTGCAGGCGAGGGTTAACACAGTAGGCCTGAGGCTGCCATCCTCAGGGAGCCCTGCGTGCAAGGCTGGACTTTGGCTGGCGTCCGGAAATGTCAATTTCAGGAGTGCTCCTACTACCTTAACTAAGAGTGGCTACCTGTGCCCAAATTGTCCAAACGATGTGACTTATGCTGAATATGTGCTTTTCTTCTGGGAATATGGAATTTTTGTATGTGCTAGGCAGATGTTTACCTGTCCAGCCCCCAATAAAATCCTTGGGCACTGAGTCGCTAGTGAGCTTCCCTGGTAGACAACATTTCACAAGGGTTGTCACAGTTTGATGCCGGAGGGAATAAACGCGTCCTGTGTGATTCCACTGGGAGAGGACTCTTGGAAGCTTGCACCTGGTTTCCTCTGGACTTTGCCTTGTGAGCCTTCTCCCTTTGCTGATTTTGCCTTGTAATAAATCATAGCTGTGTGTACCACTGGATGCTGACCCTCTTAGTCCTCCTGGTGGCTTACTGAACCTGGAGGTGATCTTGGGGATCACTTGGGGATGAATAGGAGACAGAGAAACTTCAAATGTATTTAGAAAATAAAATTTTGATTTAACATTACAGTATAACCAGGGCTGCTTTAAGAAGCTCCTGAGGTATAGCCCACAGGGAACGATGAGACACTCAATGAAGACATTTTGAAAAACCAGTGGTTGGAAAAATCAAGTTGTTTTCAGTTGGCCCCATATGTGAAGCTCTTTCAATAAACTGCTTATGGATGTGTATTTATGACAAGACTGCTTCTGGATTTCTGAGGAACACTTTGAGCTGGGAAAGCATAGGCTCCAGACTTCCTCTGGTTGGAATCAATGTGCAAATCTCTCCTGAGGATCTGCTAGTGCCCAACACCATCCAGTCAGAGGTACTAGAGGATTTGTTAGAGAAATTGACACTACAGCCCTTTTATTTCCTCAGGAGCCTGCAGTCTAGTTGCAACACTGAAATAGACATGTATGAGACCATTTGGTTGGACTAATGCAATGGCGTAGGAGCTTCATGTCAAAGGAATCTGGAGAAAGTAGAAGTCACTGGAGCTTGGGTTTGTCAGGTAGCAACGTGCTGTCTTCAATCTCTCCCCAGCCATTACACCCTTCTGCTATCTTCACAGGGTGCTTTGCCTTATCTTTAAAAAACAACAGAAAATGCAAACTCCCTTCCTCGTGCTGCCCCTTCCAGCTATCATTAGAGCACCTCATGCCCTGGACCCCAAGGCTGGGTCGATAATCACACTGTGGGACACAGTGAGTGAGTGGTCTAGAGATGGTCCCATGGCCTTGCCAGGCCTTTCAAAGGGGTTATACTGGAGCTGACAAGAAGAAACCTTTCCTTTCTGATCGCAGATCCTGGAGCTGCTTGTGGCAATGGAGAAGCATGTCTGAGCAAACAAGGAGCTCACGTAGTGAGGAGAAATGAGACCTACAAAGAAGAAAACCTGATAGGATTTTAAAATTTGTTTCTGAGTCATCTGTAAAACCAGCGCCGCCCTGCCCTCCTGGTTATGTGGCCCATAAATCCCCTTTCTCCCCCGGATCTTTACAATCACCTCCTAAAAGTCTTCCTGCTTTCATTCTTGCCCCCTTTGACTTAATCTTCACAGAACACTCAGAATGAGCCTTGTAAACCCATGCCAGATGATGATATTCGCTTCTATTCAGTCCTTTCTTACTTCTCACTGTTCTTAGAAGAAATTTTAAAGTTTTCAGATGGCCCACACAGACCGTATGGCCTGGCGCTGGCCACCTTTCCCACCTTCTTTCCTAGCCCTCTCCCCTTAGCAATGGTGCTTCAGCCATACTGGCTTCCTTGGGGTCTCCCACCATCCCAAACACATTCCTGTTTTAGTGACTTTGCCCTTGATCTTCTCTCTGTTTCATACGTTCTTCTTTGTGTATTCTCATGACTCGTTCCATCACTTTATTCAGGTGCCTGCGACGAGGAGAGATCTTCTCTGACAGTCCCATGAAGAAGCCCTCCCATGTCATTCATCACTCCTTTAACTTGCTTTAGTGCTCTTAATAGCACTTGATAATGCCTATCATTATACAGGTTTTTTGCTTGTTTATAAACTATTTCTATACTTATATTAGCTGCATAGGTAGGCTATATACTAATATATTAGCGGCATAGCTGCGTGATTGTCTTGCTCAACACTGAATCCCCAGTGCCTAGAAAAATGTCTTGCGCACAGTCAGTGACTGATAAATATTTATTAAATTAATGACAAAATAGGGGCTGGCCCCGTGGCCGAGTGGTTAAGCTCACGCACTCTGTGGCATGGGGCCCAGTGTTTCGTTGGTTTGAGTCCTGGGTGTGGACATGGCACTGCTCATCAAACCACGCTGAGGCAGCATTCCACATGCCACAACTAGAAGGACCCACAACGAAGAATATACAACTATGTACCGGGGGGCTTTGGGGAGAAAAAGGAAAAAATAAAATCTTTAAAAAAAAAATTAATGACAAAATAGTTTGAATTATATTGAATTGGATTTCTATATCTTGCAACCAATACTTATAAATTTCAGTTGGAGAAAGTAAAGGAATTTGGTTAAGGTGAAATAGTAATTCAATAAGCATGTGGCCTTAGCTACTTGGTTCAACATTGGAGACTTAGATGCAATTTGCCTTTTAAAATGGAAGACAGTATAGTCATGCAGATCTAGTTTTAGTATCATTTAACTGTGTGAATTTAGGACTCTTGATTTTCTTGATCAGTAAGATGTGGATTATAATATCTACCTCACAGGGCTATTGTGAGAATTCAATTAAGCTGGATAATGTATATAAAGCACCAGTCTCATTACAGACAAACTATAAAAGTTAGTTTTTTTATTGTTCCCTTTCCTTAGTTCCTCCACCAAATATCCCTACATTGTTTAATTTTACAAAGGACCAAATATCTCTAAACAAGCAAAGTTCCTTCACTTGTGATCATAACTACTTAATAAAAGCATGAAATTACTAAAGCATGGATTTGAAATGGAACTGACTTAAAACACAGTTTTGCCTTATTGGAGTAGGAATGTATGGTTCCCAAAAGATGATCACATCTGGATATGTGGATAGGCTGAAGTGACATGGGTCCCCACATTTTCGAGAGTTATGTTGGTGATGCTTAAAGTGATTTAAACTCACTTCCTAACAACATACGTTGCATGAGAAGAATAAGAGATTTCATTTGGTTTTCACCTAACATAGATCAGACTCCTAAAATGAGCTGCGTGTGAAACCGAGAAGAATACCAGCATAGACCCTGACTATCAGGGACTCACATCCAACGAAGGAAAAATTTACATGCATACAAAAATATAATGCAAAGCAGACTGTAGTTAATGATGTGATAGAAGTTTAAAGCACAGAGAAAGATGAGGCAAAGGAAGAGGAATTTTCTTAGTTGTCTTGGAAAGTAATAGCTACAGGTAGATTTGTGTTGGGTCCTTGAAGGAAGGGTGGGAAATGGACCGAAGGAGAGGGGCTTGGGGAATTCCAGTCAATGCCATCTGTGCGCACAAAGGCACAGTGGCTGGGGAACTGTTAGGCGGCTTCGAGGGGCTGGAGTGGAAAGTTTGAGGAGCAATGGGGCGTAAAGAGAGAAAAGTAGCAAGAGACAAGGTCATGGAGGTCCCTGAACGCCCAAGAGTCTACTCTTTCGGGAGAGAGGCCTTGAAGGTTTAAGGAGGGCAGTAAAGCTGAATTGTGTGAACAAGTGGATCCTGTCCTTAGATCTTGCTAGCATTCTTTCATCACCTGAGTATGCTTCTGCTAAAATAAAAAAAGCCATCATCTTACAGTTCCTAAATCCAACAAGAGAGAAAGGTCTTTTGGGGAAAAAATATGAAGAGCATGAGCACCTTCAAGTGTTGACCCAGAAAAAAGTAAAACATGACCACATGTAAAGGCTAAGAGGCAAAGACAATGGGAGAGTGAGACATCGAGATTAAACTACCATTAACTAAATCATAACGGCATAATGACAGGTAAATGCATTACCTGTGGAGAGCGAGTAGGCAAGAAATTTTATATATAAAAAAGGGGAAGAAGAGAGGGGATAGTTCCAGTAACTAAGAAACTAGATATTACTGTAAACAAGACTGTCATTCAAACACCACTTCCAACTCAATTTGGATTCTCCTTCCCTTCACGTTAATAAAATGGGGAGCAACATCACAACTGCCCCACAGAATAATGACTGCTCTAGGTATGGTCACCCCACAAAGTCTGAATCACCATTTAGCTCTTACTCTTCAATAAAATAGCTAGTAAATTGTCCTCTTTCCTCAGGAAGAGTATCTGAGCAGGAAAGGCTAGTAGTAAGGCCTAACTGCCTCCTTTTCACTGTCTCTCGTACCCTAAACCTCCTATGTCCTTGCTTCCCTCCTGACTCAGCTTAGATTTCCATGCTCATCTTTGTAATAATTTCCTGGCACACACACTAAAGTCTCTTGCTCTTTTCTGTATTCTCCATACTTGTGTAGTAAAACCAAATCTTGGTTATAGTTAGCCCCATGTCAGCACATACACAACTTAATGTGGCTAGAAATATTTATACCATCATGTGAGTAGGCCTCATTGAAAATTCACGTTATTGTTGCCTGAAATTCCTACTTTGTTTACTGACACCATTCATTATCCCATTCTTCTAGGTCAACGGTTAATAAACTATGGCCCATCACCTGTTTTGTAAATAAAGTTTTATTGAAACACAGTCACACCCATCTGTTGATTATTGTCTATGGCTGCTTCCTTGCTATCTCGGCAGAGCTGAATAGCTGTGATAGAGACCTAATGGCCTGCAAAGGATAAAATATTTACTATCTTGCCTTTTACAGAAAAAGTTTTCTGACCTCTGTCCTAAATGACTATCTCACATCTCATTCTCTCTCCTCAACTTTCTAACATCTGCTCCCCAATTTACTTTTAGCTGATAACCTTGTTTTCTATTTCACTAAGAAAATAGAAACATTTAGAAGAGAACTCCCACAGGCTCCCAGGATTGTGCCTATCAAATTACCTGCGTCAGTATAACCTGAACTCTGCCTTTCCTTTTGATATTAAGGGTGGATAGACTGTGCGTGCTTATTTCTAAAGTCAAGCTTTCCATTTGTCTACTTGGTCCCATTCCTTCTCAACTACTCAACGGTATTTTTCCCCAGCGATTTTACCACGTCTTGCATCATTAATTTTTCCCTGTTTATCAGATCTCTCCTATTAGCAGTGAAACAAACTGTTATACTGCCACCTTAAAGAAATTTCTTGGATCAATATCCTCTTCTTCCTACCTATCCCATTTCTCTGTTTCCCTTTACATAAGTAATCCTCAAAAGAGTTGTCTTTACTTGAAGTTTCCAATTTTTCCATTTTCACTTAAACTCTTTCCGATTAGATTTTTAGCTTCATCATTCCACTGACACAGCTATTGTTAACATCCATGTCTCTAAGTCCGATGTCGCTTCTCAGTGCTCATCTCACGTGATCTATCTGTAGCATTTGACAGTAGATCACTGTCTCTTTCACGTGTGTCCTTCTGGGAGACCATTCTCTCTGGATCTTCCTTCTACCTGATTGGCTGTTCCCTGATCTGACTTCTTGCTGGTCGCTTCTCTTCTCAGTTTGTATACACTGACATGCCCTAAGAGCTTGCCCTTTAAATCTCTTCTCACCACCATCCATACTCACTACCTTGGTGATCTTCCAGCCACATGAATTGACAGTTCCACATGGGCATCAAATGGGCTTTGCAACTTAACATGCCCCCAAACAAACCCCTAGCTTTCCCCTCCAAACACTCTCCTTTCCACTTAAGTCAATGTCAACTCCATCCTACCACTTGCCCAGGACAAAAACCTTAGGGGCATGCTTGGCTTCTTTCTTTCTCTTATATCATGCTTGATAAAATAGATTATTTATTCCTCTTGGGATAAAAGATATTGTTTTACAGTTTTTCTTTGCCTGCTCACAAAACATAAAAATGGATTATGATATATATGCTTTTCTGATCTGCTCTTTTCACCTGTAAATACGTGGTAAACTACCTTCATTTCAATAAATATAGATCTTCATTAATAGTTTTTAATAGTGGTATGCTATTTTTTTGGTATGGACAAATCAAAACTTATTCAACAACCCCTAACTGTCCAACAAATTTTGGTTCCAATTAATCGCTGTGGTAAACAACACTCAAATGAATATCTTTGAACATATGAATAATTGTCTTTTTACAACAAATTCCTAGAAGCGAGATTGCTGAAATCAGGACCACTATATTTCTTAAGAATCTTTTATGTAACTTATATATAAATGTATAAATATAAATAAATACACTTTTCCAGACTCCTAGATGAGAGTGATATGTACGTAGAAGACATCATATATTCTATTTATAGAGAACATGCCTGTGACTGTGGATTCAAGGACCCTTTGCATCAGCTCTGTGGCTCTCCAGGAGTTTGCAGACTGGCAACCACAGCTTTGGCTGATGATGATTTTGAGAAGCAATTCACTTAGCATATGATCACAAATGGAACCTATTTCCTCTCTCATCAAAGTTGCTCACCTCATGACATAACACTGTTCCGGTGCTAATATTAATTCTGGTACTAAGTAGGCAAGTAAAAGGTTCTCATTAAAGCAGATTAATTATTGATATGTCGTCAGAATAAAGTAGGATTTTAACTGGGGGCTATTTAAATTATCTTCCTAGACTGTATCTTTTTACGTGCTGTGAGAGCGTCCCTCTGGAATTCATAGCAACCACTTCGGTGTTCCTCAGGCGCCTGGAGAAACGGTGAAGGAAGAACCACGCCTGTTAACAGCCATGGCTGCAGACGCCCATTGCTGCCTCCTATTCAAACTCGCTTTTTTGGGGCCGCTGCAATTTTGAACTGAGCCACTAGATGGTGTACACTGTTCTTTGCTTGCCCCCCAGAAAAAGCATCAAGAACGATGCTCAGATATGGGACTCTAAGCAAGGCCAACAAAAACAAAGAGGAAAACCAGCACAGTCGGATAAAAATTAGGGGGATCTCTTTAAAACTCTGGTGTTCTTTTTTTTTCTTTTGTGATACAGATCACACTGAGTTGGAGAATAATATCAATAACAATATTTTCTTTACTCCATTCTTCTTAAGTAATTCCAAATATTTGAGCTGAACCAAAATCTACCTCTGATTCTCTAGCTATTCATAGTAACCTACTTTTGAACTTCATACTTCAGTGGTGAAGGCAGTATAGTTTATCCTCTCTTTTAGAAACTCATGGACAAATACCTTAGCAGGGATAGCTTAGGCTAACCTTGTTAAAGACAGATTTTTAAAATAAATAAATAAAGTCCTCTTCCTTACCTTAAAGTTCTCTCTCAGGTTTCTACAAACACACAGGCATTTAACTATGGATGGTGTGTTTTTAGTAGCTTCAAGATATCCTTACTCTTTATTGAACTCGCTTTTTAAAATAGGAAATCGCTTTCAGTTAAGAAGCAAACATGGTAGTGAAGAAGTTGAAAGAATAAAAAAAAAAATCCTCCTCCTTATCTTAAAGTACTCTCTCATATTTTTGCAAATAACACAAGATTTAAAGTATGGATGATTTTCTCTGATTAGGTAGTTTCAACATATCCTCTATTCTTTCTCGTCGTATTAACCTAGGTCCTCTATGAATTATAGCTCCTCATCTCAAGTAGCAGTTAACTTTCTGAGTCCTTAATAGTCAAAGATGACTGTAGCAAATCAGCCTGATCATCTTTTGTGGGGAAAATAGTATTCAAACCAATCAGGGCCTTTGAGCTGACAAGAGCTCTCCAAGTTCATTTCCTCTATGCAACAATGAGACTGAAAAAAGCCTGTAGGTGGGTCTTCAGTCGGAAAATCTAAAAAGTCAGTGAAATTACTAAAAGGCCTGTATGGTGCTTCTGAAAACAGACACTAATTTTATGTTCTCATTTTTCAAATTACAGTCACCTGACATTTAGAAGTAATTTTACGGGAAAATTTTTTATTAACTGAGAAATAAGATTTCTTCGGCTATAATGATAAATGATGACTATATTTTAAAAATACAGTCAACTCGTGATTATTCAATGACCAGTGTCTGGTTTGTATATTATTTCAGTATTATTATTTCTCCTGTTACCTCCTTTCAGCCTGTCCTTAGATTATTTAATTCTTCAGAGACTGGGTAAAGCCAAAGGGCAGCAGTAAATGCAAATAAATTGATTATGTATCACCCATGAAAACACTGATTTTTTTTTTAATGTAGTGAAGGAATGAGATAAGGTTAAAATTTTATAAGCTGAGAGGTTTTCAGTTTGCTTGAATTTTAAAAATCAATTTTATCCCTTTACTTCACACTTAATATTTAGAAATTGGTTGTTTGTTTCAGAATATGCTTTGTATCTAGTTTATATTTTTAATTTTTTTTCAAATATGCTTTTGTAGATACAAATCTTTTACATTATGATGTAGCTAAAAGCTTTAGGTTTAATTTCTTTTTATTTACATATGCTTATTCATCCTGCTGTCTTCATCACCAGTCTAGGCTGGGTCTATAGGAGGAGGGCCAACTCAGACTGAGATTGAAATGTCCTCTCTCCATATTGCAAGGCCTTCCCAACAATGGTCAAGGTGTTGTGCAAATAGCTCCAAATCCTCTCATGCAACATGTTGTATACACAGGTCACAGTAACTGAAGTGAACGGACTGAATATTTTGGTTCTGTTAGGCCCAGCCTTAGTACATGAAAAAGCCTTATCAGTTCCTGTCATTGTTGTAGTATGGGCAGTCTTAAGGAAAGAATAATCTGTTACAACTGCAGTTTGATAATAGATTTAAGCAAATAAACTGAGCCGAAAAGAAAACATGTGAAGTGAGAAGGTCAAGAGGAAGAAATTCGTCCCCATTGCCTGAAATTTAGGCTATATAATTCACGTGTCCTCAGGGGAGCTAGATGATGAACGGTAGAATCAGTCTGTGATTCAGACAAAACACTTCAGACAAAACAAAGGGTTCTACAACACTCTCAGCTGTTCTTTCTTTATCTACGCCTGAAAAGTTGGCATTCATTCACCCTTCATTCTAGTATTCAACAAATATTTACTTATTGAAGCTTACTCTATGCCAGACAGTGGATGTACGTACATAAGCCTGTTTTCTTAGAGTTGAGTTATTCGTTCTCTTTTCACTCCATCTCTTCTCCTTTTCAGATCTCCATGGTGCTGTTTGCTTACATGCTGACTTCAGAATTTGTATTTCTAGCCTTTCCTTCTCTGTCATATAGACCAATATTTTCCAGTGCTTTCTGGATATCTTCCTTTAAAAATCTCTCAATCTTTAATTCTTCCTTCCTTCGTTGATACATTCACCAAGTCTTTATTGAACACCTACAATGTGCCAGGCACAAAGCTAGAGATAATGGATATAGACACCACAACTCAATGTGTTTAAACTTATTCCTCTTCCTCTAAACTCGCATCTTCTTCTTGGTTTCCTCTTTTGAGCTAAGGCATCAGCTCAAGCCAGACTGTCTCTTACCTCCTACTGCCCAGAATTACCAAATGATGTTTAACTCGATTTATGAAATGGTGTAATTTTGCCATTCTTTCATTGTTTTCATAGCCATTGCTATAGATCAGGCCCTTATTATCCCCTGCCTGGGTTATGCAATAAATGGTTACTGTGTCTCCAGTCTCTCCTTTTCCAATTCACCCTAAATGAGCTTTTAAAACACAGATTTAATTACGTTATTTCCCTGCTCAAAGGTTTTTGTTGACTCCCCACTGACTATAGAATAAGATCTAAATGGTGCTCACCTGACCCTTTACACCTGCTCTCAACCCACTTTTCAGCAGTCCCTAACTTTGCAGTTTCTTAGATTTAAATGCAACATCACACTCTGCTTTTGTTTACATCGTTCTCACACTGGTTGGAAGAATGAGAACTCATCACGATTGTAAGTCACTTTCCAGTTTACAAGGGACTTTCCCATGCACCTTCTAAGGCAGGCAGGGATATTATTTCCCAGAATTTAAAACTGAAAGAACTAAGGCTCCGAACATGTAAATGACTTACTGAGGGTCTTATGATTAGCAAGAGAGCCCAGACACTAAACTTCAATGGGCACTAGCACCAAAAACCAGATTAGATTGAGGGGTAGCATTTTTATTGAAGAAAATAAACTTAGAATATAGATTTCCATCAGTATTTGATATCATATATTTTATCTAAGAGCTTCCTTTACACAGAAAGCCAATTCTTAAATTCCATGTTATCTTTGGATTTACTACACTACTTAGAATTTAAAAAATAATTTCAATATTTTATAGTCACTATGATAAGCTCTACCCCAGTTTTCATAAAACTGGTACAGTCTAGATTTCATGAACATTTTGCAAAAAGCCCCTGCTAGTTTCATCAAAATTTATAATATACTGTGCTACAATTTAATGGAAACACACTATTTCAACAGATATTTAACTAGGACCTGTTTTGTGCGGCTATGGTAGGCACTAAATACACTGTCCATAAGAAAGAATACATTTTCAAAGCTTGCCCACCATTTTTGGACTTGAACTTATATAAATAAGATATGCCTATATCCTCTAAGGCATACGATAATCAGGATGAATTAGATATTTCTCTCATCATTAACAACTATAAACACTTTGGGGCCTCACTATATAACATTTTATAAATATATTATATTTATAATATATTCATATATATCTCAAACAATTTGATGTAGCACTCATCCAAATTGATCACTGTATAAATAAGATGTGAAGGTAAACGGACTTTGATGTCTGACGGTTTGCTGATTGCTAGGGTTGCTTCAGCTGCTATTGTTGTTTAGGTACTACTCATTCATTTCTTCAATAATTATATGTGCTCGACACAGTGGCTGTTATAGATATGGATACAGACATAAACAAGGCACAGTACTCTGACTTTCAGTATAGGAAGGCAGACATTTCAAGAACCACAACACAAGACAATAAGCTTTCTAAGGTAGGTATGGGCAGGGCACTGTGACAATACAGAAGAGGTAGCAATTATCTGCTAGAGGTGGTTGAGGAGTTACCCCGGAGTGTGGTCAGAAGGAGGTGTGTGGGTAGGTGAGTGTAATGCTATGTGCTCCCTTAGCACCCTGTATCTAGTTTTATCTTGGTCTATCACATTATATAGAGTCATTTGTGTTTTCCGTGAAACTTGAAGAGACCTTAATATTATGAGCCATATCTTATTTGCATCCGAAATTCCTAGCATAGAGCTTGAAATAGAGCAAGTGTTGCACAATTGTGTGTGGAATTAGACAGAAGTGAACAGCATTCCTTGCAGAAGAAAGTCATGAGCAATGGCCTAGGTGTCAGAAGGACTACATTTCAGGGATCTGCTTGTAGTCTGGAAAAGCCGGAGGAAAAGGTGTGGGATGCAAACAGCCTAAAGTGAATTTGGGGAGGCAGGCTTTAGAAGGTGCGCTGAGGAGCTGGATTTCATTTTGTGCGTTTAGGGGATTCATTGAATATTTTATGCTGGGGATTGACAATTTGACTGGAGATGAAGAAATGGATTGAAATGGATACAGAAGATCAAAATGATAGCACTTCTTGACAGGATGAAGAAGGTATGGGAGGAGGGGTGACATTTAGGTTTTCAGGTTGGAGAGATGAAGATGTCATTTACTGCAATAGAGAAGAACAAAGACAATGGGTCTGAAGGCAAGATAACAATTTTAAGGCCAAGTGGAGATGTTCAGGAGGCAGTTAGAAATACGGTAGTTGGTTTTAAGAGAGAGGTCTGGGAAGGAAATACAGATTAGTGGTCCATCATCAACTGTTATGGATGCCACAGCTCAGGAAGGGTGTTCAGGATGAGACGAGGGCGCAGGACTATGTTCTGCCAAACACTAGTACTAAAAGAGAAACTAGAAAAAGAGGCATCCAGGAAGATACCGGAGGAAGAACATTTTTCACAAAGCTACATTTTCAGAGGAAGAAGATGACTTAATCGGATAGCTACGACTTTCATTGAGATGAAGGATGCATTAGGAGTACTAGAAGTACAGAATGGGTGTTCTCTGGACCAGAAGTCATTGCCAAATAAAACACTTTGTGCTCTTCACGATTACAATACCAGGCCCGCCAAGCTTCCTCACATGTTAACAATGTTAATAACTGTCATTACTCTCCTCTTCCTCAACTTCTTCCTCTTCTCCTCCCTTGGAAGCACAAGTATTTTAAGACTATCCTTTTCACATCGGTTTTATTAAATGGAAATATGGCAGAATGGCGGAATGGCACAGTAGCAAGATGAAAAGTATGGTTGGAGAGAACAAAGTGTATTCTCTAAAGAAAAGGCTCTTTATTCCCACGTGGGCCAGGAGTGTGCTAGTGCTCTGAGGCTGGTAAGTTTTTGAGCCACTCTAACAATTATACCCTCAATTCCATGTCTCTGGACACTTAGATAACATCAGTAGGTAGCGGACAACAAAAGTGGCAAAGTCCACATTTAAAATCCCATTGAGAGGAAACCTGGGCATGTGTTCATAGTCACTTAGCAGAGCGACACACACCTTTGGGCAGTTTTAGAGAAGCATAGGGGCGCAGCAGTTGTCTGCCAGCCCTGAAGCCCTAGTACCACGCATCACAAGAACATGTAGAGGTTAGAGGTGAGAGGAAAGCTCCTCCCAATGGGACCCATCTATTAAAGGAGTGAAAGAAAGGAAAAGAATAACTTTCAAACTAGATTTTTATTGCAGTTAATAATACTCATTAAAAATGATTTGGTATTGACATTTACATTCACTGAGCATGAGTTCAGGCTTGATTCCCATGAAATTTAAATTGTTACCTGTTTTCTGTTCATTCGATGAAAGAGTTTCTCCCCTCCAAACTTGACACATTCATTTTAAATGGCTAATTAATCTAACTCTTCTTTTTCACATGATTGGCCTTCCTCAGTTACCAATCTGAAAATCTCTGTGTGGTGACAAATGTTAGAACACTTAATTCTCCAGTGCATACCAGTTTGGGGAAGCCTCCTCCAACAGTCTCATCTCTGTCTTCAGGTGACAAGCACAGGGAACCACTTGCCTGACTCACCCATATAAATCCACAAACACCCACCTGATCTTGAAAAATAGATGGTGTGACCCTCCTGGCAATGGCTTTTCCTTTAGCTTTTAGTGACAATCAGGAGGCTCCAGCTCAAACCTACCCCATCCCTCAGATATGGAGTACCTTTTCCTTATCAGAAACAGAGCCTCAAGTCTAACGCGGTATGAACATCAATGACAAGAAAAGAGAGAGAGAAATGTAAGCAAAAGGAAGCTGGGAAAACGGAGAGGAGGAATACAGTAGCACAGCCGTGTTCTGTAAATAAGCACCCCCAGAGCCCAACAGGGGTCTACAGGGGTCTCAGTTCTCACCACAAACGCCACTTGTGCTTTCTGATAAGCCTGAGTCAAACCACTAATTGTTACTTCATAACATTAATGTGCACAAAACACAATGCTACACCGTGGAGACCATCTTCAATTGCAAGAAAATCATGGGGAAGAAGAAAAGTAATTCACCTTTTAAAAGTCAAACAAACATTCATGGTCATTCTTACTATGGGGGATGGGCCTAGGATAATACTGGTCACAGGCTTGATCTGAAACTTGTGGACAGGCTTGGTGGTATCATGTCACTGTCTCCTTGCTACCTGCCTCCACTCCAATTTGCTTACTTGGTAGTGGGTCCAGTTAGACCCAGTAGAAAATGTAAAACAGCTCAGTTTTAAGGAGTTTGGGTAAACCACACTAGACATTACCAGTTCCAAAGAACTGAAAATGCATCTGTGTTTTGCCATTTTTATTTGTAGAGTTTGGTCTCCAATAATAGGCAGCTTCATGACCAGTGAGTGCTGGGCATCTTTGGATTGCCTCTGCAGAGCCACCCTTCACCCCGAGGACCTTGCTGTGGGTTCTTCCAGGTGCCAACAGTACTGACTACATCTAGGGGCTCCCTTTCCCCTGCTTTCTTGCTGGATTTGGCTTCAGAAGACGGAGGGAGGGAGGAGAAGAAGGTTAGGGTGCCTCTTCCCCTGGCTTCCTTCTTCTGGGTCAGTGTGGTCTACCTTTCTTGTTTGAACAAAGGTCCTATTAGATGATCTTCTCAACACAGCCCTCTCTGTCACTGGTTCTGGTAACTTGTCCTCCCTTTGCCTTTCGAGCCTAGGCCTGGTTAACAGTGCCCCACTGTGTTAGCACTAGGGGGTGGGAGAGGGAAGTGCACTACTCCTTGAGGTGGTCTTAGCCCTTGCCCACATCTCTCTAAGTAGCTCTCTTATTGTTAAACATGGTCATCATTTCCTGTTGGAATCCTGTGTTATTCACCAAGTATGCTTCAGCTTTAATATGGCACCTTGTGAGTTCTCATGTCTCCATTATCTGCAAAGAAGGAGTTAATTATTTTCCATTCAAAATGACTTGAGTGAATTAAAAGCTTCTGATATGTATAATTTCTACATAAGCTAGTTGGAAAAAAAATATCATGTTAGAAAGAGATCAAATAATGTCAGTTATGGGTCAGAGAACTCCTAATAAGGTTTCATAGAACATGGGTTAATAGAAAGCACACTGAACTAAATTAGGTCAGAAGCCATGGGTTGGAGTCACAAATTCATCAATTATTGCACGACCTTGACAAGTCACTTAACCGCTCTGAACTTGAGTTTCCTCATATGTCAAACAGTGAAAATAATGCCTGACCTGTTTATCTCACAGGGTTATTACGGGGACCCAGTGAATGATCGACTTGAAAGTGCTTTCCACTGGTGAGGACTAGATAGGGATATTACCCCGGGGAGGTTCTGAGGATAAAATGTATCCAATAAATAAACACGTACAGTTCCACTATCCTCGAGGGACCTCAATACATGTCCATTCTTATCCTTAAAATCATAGTGACAAGATAAAAGCAGGGCACTGTGGAGTTTCAGAGGCAAGCTCTGCAGCCAGCTCTTAGGGTCATAATCTGTCTCTCCCGTGAACTAGCTTGGACACTCTCCTTGACTTGGGTTTCCTCATCAATAAAATGGGGATAATAATGCTCTCAACCTCACATTGCTACTCTGAGTATTTAATGAGATAAACCATGTAAGGCATGGAGCACAACGTCCCATACATAGAGTTCTTCATCTATGTTAGCCTCAAGCCAGTGGGATGGAGAGAGAACACTTCAATGGAGACAGTGTCATATAGTGGTTAAGCATCCAGCTTTTGGAGTCAAAAATTCATGCCTTGGAATATTAACTCATATGTTTACTAACTGTAAGTTTCAACAAATTATTTAGTCTTTCTAAGCCTTAGTTCTTTAATCTTCATCAGGACGGTTATATCTGCCTTTCAAGTAGGATCTTGTGAGCACTAATTAAGGAGATATATGCAACATGTTTAACAAGGCTGGGCACATAGTAAGTGCTCAATTAAATGTACAGTACAATTTTGGTGTTGCTAAAGTCAAAATTCCCCTTCCTTGTCTTTTCATCTCTTACTTCTTTCACATGTGTGGTTTGCAAAGAGGCTGGTCTACATAACAGATATTTCCAAGTTCAAAGACATAATTAAGATAAGCAGAAAAACATAACTACACATACTTAAGGGCTGGACATATCTTTGAAAGGCTGACATTGTTTCAGCACAATCAGTAAACGACTTCTTGGAGACCCCATGGCTAATAAGCCAATGTTTACCTAGTTTTGGTGCTTGCCTGTGGCCCTGGTGAGTATGAGGGTTAATCCTCTGATTCAGCATTTGCCCAGTGTCTGTAGGCTATGTCCTGTGAGCCAGACAGGGGAGTGGAGTTAGTAAACAGGTAGATAGAATGTCTACCCCCATGTTGCTGGCAGAGAAAGTGTTTTGTTTATGTTCAGAGCAGAGTCTGTCTCCAAAGTTAAAGATGAAGGTCACAAAATATTCCCTGAGAGTCTGTACGGCTTGTAACTTGAGAGTGTGATCTCTGGAGTGAGACTACCCGAGTTTGAATCTTGGTTTTACTTCTTGCTCATGGCATTGGAGAAGTTACTTTACCTCTTTATGCCTTGATTCCTCCTATATAAAATGGAAGTCGTGGCAGAACTTGCATCATAGGATTGTTGTGAGGATTAAATGAGCTAGTACCTATAAAAGGCATAGTCAGTCTAATAAATGTTAGTTATGAATACCATGCTAAGTATTGTTTTACCACAGAGTGGTGTGATTTGTGAATAAAATAGGTATGTCCTTAGATTAGAGTGCAAGGGTTGGCAAACTATGGCCTACAGGTCAAAACTAGCCCTCTGCCCATGTTTATAAATAAAGTTTTATTGGAACACTACCATGCTTATTCATTTGTGTGTTGTCTGTGGCTGCTTTCACACTACAATGGTAGAGTTGAGTAGTTGTGATGGAAACCTTATCACTGCAAAGCCCAAATTATTTACTATCTGGCCCTTTACAGAAACAGTTTGCTGATTCCTGGATAGACAACTACTATTCACATATTTTTCTCAAAACGAAAGGTTGGCATTGAAATTACTTATTCTTGGAAATATGTTTATATTCACGTATTTGCATTCTGTCAAGTGACATATTATATACTGCAAACAAGTGGAACTCAGAAGACCTCAGAAGCTGCTGCTTTGTGCTCTCCCTGCCTCCATCAGTTCTGCTTAAGGAAGCAATGTGCATGAGGATGATGCCACTAACCTACTTTCAGCAGAATAAATGTTCTGTTATTTTCCAGTAGTGTTAATGGATTTGCACTGTTCCCCCTCTCTTTTGATGGGCTTCTGTTATCAGCCATCACGTGTGCTTATATGGAGCTGGTTGGGGTGCAGCCTGTGGCTTGGAGAAAGAATTCCCTGTAAATGAAGCCAGATGAGTGTAAAGGGAATTGAACTCTCATCCGTGGCTTTCCTCAGACCATGATAGACTCAAGCATTGACTATCATATTTGTAACTGACTAAACTTTATTTGGTAAAAAGAACAAAAGCTGCTTCTTAAAAAGATATGTATTTTATGTTTTTGTTTTCTTTTTTAAACACCATACGGTAGCCCCCCTTATCTGAGGTTTTACTTTCCCTGGTTTCAGCTACCAGTGGTCAATTGCAATCCAAAAATATTAAGTGAAAAATTCCAGAAATAAACAATTCGTACATTTTAAATTGCACACCATTCTGAGTATCATGATGAAATCTCGTGCCATCCTGCTCTGTCCCAACCAGGATGTGAATCACCTCCCTCTCCGGGGAATCCAAGCTGTATACACTACCTGCCTATTAGCCACTCAGTAGCCGTCTCAGTTGTCAGATACACTATCATGGCATCACAGTGCTTGTGTTCAAGTACCCCTTATTTCACTAGATAATAGCCCCCGACTGCAAGAGTAGTGATGCTGGTGTTTGGATCTGCCAAAGAGAAGCTGTAAAGTGCTTCCTTTAAGTGAAAAGGTGAAAGTTTCTCGACCTGCTAAGGAAAGAAAAGTCGTATGTTGACGTTGCTAAGATCTGTGGTAAGAACGAATCTTCTATCCATAAAATTGTGAAGAAAGAAAAAACTCCTGCTAGTTTTGCTGTTGTACCTCAATGTGTATGCATAGGGAAAAACATCATATACAGCGTTCGGCACTATCTGTCATTTCAGGCATCCACTGAGGGTCTTGGAACGCATCCCCCAGTGGATAAGGGGGGACTACTATATAGGAAACTTAAAAATTTTCCCAAGGTCAAGAAAGGTTATTCTGTCTAGTGAAAGCGCTTGGTAATTCCACCATTCCGGATTCATCTTGTACCCATGTTTACCCAGCTTTCCAGTTCAGAGCTGAGACCAGCTGAAGTAAGGCATGGAAGATGAAACCCCAGTGCTGAGAGCAGCAAATGAACTGGACATGAGAGATACATATAAATTATGAGAACCATTGTGGATTGTTTTCTGAATTAGTTCTAGAAACCTATTTACATGTATTTGTGACAAACACAATATAGGATATCAAACCTTGCAAATTTAATAACAAGACTGAAAGCACATGACCATTACACTTCTCCTTAATTCATTTGCACGTATGTCTTTTGATTATCACTCGGGTGGGGAAAATGACTTCGGTTTTGGACAAGAATAAAGACAAAAAAGGATGCTTTATCATTTTTTTTTAAAATGAAAGCTCTAACGTGGAAGAAGTAATGGAATCCCAGGAAATGTTTATGCACACACAAGAGCAGCTAAGATATTTGGTAAAGTTAATGATTATGATAATGAAAAACTTCAAACAAATTTATGAATGGACAGGAGACGAAGATCTGAGATTTACCGATACACCACAGACTGAGGTGGACTCGGCGTCATTAGTAGAAGGTGTAACAGACTACCGAAAGAGCATAAATGCACAGCTTTTCTCTCTTTGGAAAATCATATCTTGGTACACAGATCTCACAATTCTGATTTTTGCAAATGAGGAGGTACACACAGAAAGCAGTGGCAGGAGATGCAAATGCCCTGGAAGGGACAATTGCCTCATTCTGAAATAATTTTCACTTAGAAATAACCCAATACAGTACTCTTCTTTCAATCTTCAACTAATAACAAAGGGGAGAGTGGAAAGTTCAACAAATACATATGCATATTTAGGATATTAATATATTCTATTTGTGCAGAGAATATTCCATTTTATTCTGCATAAAATGCAGAAGTAACCTGTCTAGTCTTGTTTCACCTTTAACTCTTTTTACATTTTATGCTCTGTTATTACTTCAGTAATGAGAAACAAGAGAGAGTGCAGGCTCTGGAACTTTACTGGGGTACACATTTCGGCTCTGCCATTTACCATCTGCATGACCTTGAGCAATTACTTAATATCTCTGTGCCTCCATTTCTTCATCTGATGTAGAAACAATCACTGTGCCTAATACCATAGTGGTGTTGTGACAATTAAATGATTAAGTGTAAGTGAAATGCCTAGAACATGTGTCCTGCATACAGTGTCTAAAAGCTGTTTGTTTTGTTATATTTTTTCCGTATGTGTGTCATTTGCTAGGTGTAATGAGTTGAATTGTGTCCCTCAGAAAGATACGTTTAATTCCTAACTATCAGTACGGGTCAATGTAACCTTATTTGGAAATAAGGTCTTTGCAGATGTCATCAAGTTACCATGAGGTCATACTGGATTAGGGTGGGCCCTAAAGCCAATGACAGACGTCTTTATAAGAGAAAGCAGAGGAAGATTTAGACTCAGAGAGACAGAGGAGTGACACAGGGAAGAAGGCTATGTGAGGGCAAGGCAGAGACGGGAGTGATGAGGCTACAAAAAGGAATACCAGGGATAGCCAGGAGCCGCCAGAGGCTGGGAAGAAGAAAGGAATCATTCTCCCCTAGAGTCTTGGAAGGGATCATGGTCATGCTGACACAGATTTGGACTTCTAGTCTCGAGACCTGTGAGAGAATAAATTTTTGTTGTTTTAAGCCACATAGCTTTTGGTACTTTGTTACGAATGCATGGTAACCTAAATGAAACAGTGGGGTTTTATAGGAGAGGATGAGAAACCAAAAGGCAAAACCCTAGGTCCTAGAAGAGGGCTCACGTGCGATTCACTGGGGGTTTGGTGAATTGGTTATCTCATAAGATCACTTATTTTTTTTTCTTGAGGCGATAGGTTTGGACCAGGAGGGTTGGGTGGCAGACAGCTTTTCTAAGCGAATTTGCCATATCACACAACTTTCTGCTATGTAGAGCTGTGCTGTTGATATGGAAGCCGCTTGTCACAGGGAGTTGTTTAAATTTAAATTCATTAAAATGAAATAAAATTAGAAATTCAGTTTCTCAGACATACTAGCCAGATTTAAAGTGCTCAATAGCCACATGTGGCTAGTGGCTGCCTTATTGGACTGGTCAGATAGACAGCATTTCCATCATTGTTTAAAGTTCTATGGGACAGTGCTAGATGGTATTTTTATTGTAATAAGATTTATTTAGGAGACAAGTAAAGCAGAAAGGTTGTGTAGAAAAAAGAAAGGTGTTATACTCTTGTAACATGAGTAAGCAACTCCATCACTTATTAAGGAAAAAAGAAAAAGTGAATATGGTAGAACGGATACTTGGATATCTGCTCACAAGGCAGGTCTCACTTGTTGAATGGTCTACTGTTTCTTAAAGTCATCTACATCACTGCTTTTCTGTGATTTGGACAAAGGATATTGCATTCAGTTCTTTTAGAATGAAAATTAGCACAGCTGAAATCTATCCTATATCCCATGCCAGACATCACCGTGGAAAAATATGGCCTGCTTTCCCTTGATCTGGTAGAGATACAACTCATATTGAATTTATTAATATTTTGGTCCCTTAATACTGTGAAGGAGGTAAATGCTGCAAAGCGACAAATGAGATCAAGAAATCCGGGAGCTACAATTTCTCTCCTCCTCTTCAGATCTAATCATACAGATGAATAAATTGCTATAAAAAATACCAAAAATAAAACTAAAAACAATGACTGAATCATTTTTTTTTTTAATCTCATGTACTCTGTGTTCAGGTAGCAAGAAATTTAATTCCAGCCGGACCAGTCTCCTGTGATTCTTTTTTTTCTTTTTCATCTAAGATATCTTTAATGCTCAGAGGCATGATAATAGAAAAGCATGTATTTTTGCCTGGTTTATACCCATCATCCTTACCATTACAACAAGACAAAAGCATTAAAGTAAAATTAATCATGTCAAAAGATTTTAGCAAAAACAAGGGAGACCATGCATAAAGCATCGCTTTGTCTAGTGTGAAGTCACGCTCTGATTAAAAACATATAATGAAAGTGAAAGCGATACATCATTGCCTTAGCAGTAGGGTTTTCTGAAAGTGCTTTGCCATTCTCAACATAAAAATGTGGGAAGATTTTGGTCTTTGAAACTCACAATGATTATTGTTCTAGCTAAATAACTGGAATTCAATCTTAATTTTTTTTAAAGAAATTAAGACTTAATGACCAAACAAGGCATGTGAATGGGATTAATAATTAGCACACACTGTAAGGAGCAGTAATTGCCTTGACATCCGGACACAGAGGTAAGAAAGTGTCTGCTTAGCACTCTCCTTTCACAAAACCATCACTAATGCCAGCTAAATATGGCCTGACCCTTAAGGTATCATCTGTGAAGCACAGATATTTTCTGTACCAAACGCAATATAATTAATGAATAGGAAGGTGTGGTCATAGAGTGATCATTCCCCAGTAAGGGAGTCATTTTGTGTGTGATACACAAAACAAAAATTCTAACTGGACAAATATTTATGAAATACAGATTTGTTTACTTGACTCCACCATAGAGTCATCTCACGGATCTGAAAAGAAGCAGTTTGCTTATCTGCACTTTGCCTTAATTACTCCTTTATTTTGATGGAGATATTTGCATATAATAATCACTCACCCCAATTATCTTTTCATTTTTTTGGTTGTAACTTTGAAAGTCATTTCAATTCTTTTTTTAATGAAGTCTCTCTAAATGATAAAAACCATTCTGTTCTCTTGGAACTACATGTATCTATATAATTTATATCTAATACATATTTGCATAACTATCATAAATGTATAATAGTTTACATATAATAAACAACAGAAATAGTAAAAATTACATAAACTCAGACATATTTAAACTATTTCAGCGGAGTTAAAATTTGAAAAATTCTACCCATGTGCATTATAATAATATTTAGAATGCATTTTAAAACATTTCCTTTAATATAGAGGCACCTAATCTGTGAATAAATATTAGTCCTGACAATAAAGTCACACTGATGCAGGAAGAGATAGAAAGATGAACGGAACAGCTATCTCTTCTGATTAACAACTGCTCATAGAAGGGGCGAGAATATTCTGCATGTGACAAGAAGACTGAACCAAATATTTGTTGAACATAAGGGTGTACTGTTGCAATTATTAGGAATATTGAACAAATATTTTGTTTATCTTCCTTCTGAGAGCTTGGGAAGATTGTACTTCTCCACCCACTTTAAAGTTAGGTGTGGCCAATGATTTGTTTTTGCCAATAAAATGTGTTAATTCAGGGCAGAAGCTTAAAGACAGGGTGAAGTTGTCCTCTCCCCTGCCATGGCAACCACGACATGCTAAATCACGCACTTCTCATCAACCTGAATACTGCAAAGGGAAGATGTGGAACAGAGAGCTAACCTACCATAGACATGTGACATGAAAAGAAAGAAATCTTACTTATATAAGCCATAAGATTTGGGGATTGTTGTTACGACTGCCTAATCTAGCCTAGCCTAACCTTACTGATACAAGAGGGTCCAGTGGCTGACGACAAGAAAACTGACAATGGAGGATAGAAAGATGGAAATGCGCATTATGGCATGGAAGACTACTTGATAAAACTGTGGTTGGCTTGTACTTGGATGGCTAATTGGTTATTTAATGAACTTATACTTCCAAGGGAAGAAGCTGGAAAAGAGGATATCGATCGTATGCATTGGTTGTTGTTGGCTGCACTTGGCAAGATCCACAAAAAAAGATGATCTCACTAAAAAATGGCCCATTTATAAGCAGGATTGAAAGGAAAGAGAGTTCAGAAATCTCATGGTGTGCAGCACTGGAGGAAGCAATGCTTTTCAATCTCACCTGGTAAAAAGATTTTGGTTTTGTGTATCTTACAGAGAATGAGAAGAATTTTGAGCAAAACCAGTAAATTTTAAAACCCAGCTTACTGACAAAGACAAAAGTAAAGGTATGACTTTTACAGTAATTTCACCATGTTAGAATGTCTTAAAGAAGAAAGTTTCAATGAAGGATGACACACCCAGTAAACTGTTCTATCTCAGGGAGAAGTGTAAAAAGGGAGCTTAGCCATTAAAGTCTGGTAGATACACAAATAGACAGAGAGAGTGTGTGTGTACTTATGTGTGAAAAAGAGAAAAAAATGAATACAAGAAAACAAAGGAAAAAACCATCTAAGAAGCACATCAGAAAAGAACTGTGGACACGATCACTGGCCATGGAGTGGATGGAAACAGAAGAAGACAGCTAAGTTTTCTAGAGGGTTGATTGCCAAAAGACCCACCAGCCTGGACTAAAAGAGGCTGTGACTTAAAATAACCATTGTCCCATAAATGTCTACAGACATGAAATGTATTAGTAAACTCTTCCACCCCCAGGAAGGGCATATTCTCAGGTTCACTTCAGATATGGCCCAGGAAGAAAATGGAAAAAGAAGAATCTCCCATAATGTGGATACAGGGGCCATGGAGAACAAAAGACAACGAGAGGGATAAGGGAGAGCCCTAATCAAGGAACACAAGCTTGGATGGGCACTCTTCAAAATGTCTACTGGTAGGAGCTAAATTGCTATGCTTTTTCCAAATTAAAGTATTTATTGTGCTGATCCTGTCCCTAATCCATCACTGTGCATTATGTATGAGGGAACCAGATAATTTGCTTCTTTAGTTTGTTTCCAGATCAAGAGAAATCTCAAATGAACCTGATGTAGGGATAACTGTCCATCACCCAGAGATCAAGACTGAGCTGGATGATTTGGGGTGATCTCCCCTTGTGAGGGAGGAGCGAGTACACCTTGAGCATGGCAAAGACGGTACATGGAATATTTGATGTCCAGTAGGATGGATTACAGTAGGCACATTGCATTGTTCACCAAATACTCGGATTCTTCTCCTCCTGAACCCTAGTAAGATGGCACGCCCCTGCCCCCTTGAAATTGGGTGTAGTCCTGTAACTGAGCAGAAATGATAAACATCACTTTTATCTGCCAGTGTAAGATGTCGCAGCACATTCTTCCCCCTGCTGCATTGATGGTAGAAATACATATTAAGATGGAGCCCCATATGCCTGGATCCCTGAATGACTGATGAACAGATGCCCTCTACCAACCTGTGCTGGACATGCAGCATGAGTGAGAAATAAATTTTTTGTTGGTTTAAGCCCCTGAAATTTAAGAGATGTTTGTTACCACAGCATAATCTAGCCCATCCTGACTGATACATATAAGCTTCACGCTAGAAATAGATAGAAATCTCATTCCAAGTCAAAGGTATGTCTTCTTTCTTAAATCCTTGAAGATAAGAACAAAAGACAA
Organism: Equus asinus; assembly: GCF_041296235.1. Classification (NCBI taxonomy): domain Eukaryota; kingdom Metazoa; phylum Chordata; class Mammalia; order Perissodactyla; family Equidae; genus Equus; species Equus asinus. Next base: position 40,639,672 of record NC_091796.1, on the reverse strand, counting down.
GATTCAATCTTTTAGTTTTCTCTGTTTGGTAATAAAAGAATGCAAAACAGACTAAAATGGAATGAAAATTTATTGAAGAACAACTATATTATAGAAACAGCCTAGAGCTTTATTTGTATTACTTTATTTAATTCTTATAATAACTCTAAGAGATGAGTGTAATTATACTCACTTCGCAGATGCGAAGGAAAGTCTCACAGTCATTAAATGTCTGTGGGTGTATTTCAATTTAGATCTGTCTGTCCCAAAAGATGTTGTTCTGTGTGTGTCTGTGTGTGTGTGTGTGTTGTTTCATTTTTGACACTGCTTCAAACTCAGAGTTAAAATATCAAGAGATTTGCATTGAACGATGGCTCGTCAATAATCATAAATGCAAATTTTCTCACTTACAGATAAGAATTTGCAGTTTAGTTCTTAAACCAAGATTATGTTCTTGGCCTCTGGGAGTAGGATATTCTTTCAATTAACCTACACTAGTTCCATTCTATGAATGCAGTACTATGCCAAGTACGTTGGATCCATTTAAATTTTCATGGGGGAAGTGCGTGAGCACAGATTAAATCTCATTCATCTGCTTAGACTCTTGACTAATGGCACTTGTTGGTGAGACAGATTGGTGTGGTACACGAGGCAGCACTATTTGATGGAAACACACAGACCAGTGTTCTATTCCTCATTCTGCCACTCAATCATTGTGCGGCTCTGCATATGACACCTCCTTTCTTTTAGACACTTGAAGTAAAAGCTAAAATTGTGAACCTGCCCTCGAAGTGCCTACATGGTCTGGTTTCTACTAACGTCTTTAGCCATATATAATATCTTTCTCTCTCTCTCTCTCTTTGAGTTCATTCACACATCTTCTTTCTGCAGGGTCTTAGTACTGTGTTTACTATGAACTAACCTGCAGCAATCTTCTCTCACATCTTCACCTGGGCACCCGGCTAACTCCGTCTCCTCCTTTGGTTCTCAGGCCAAATGCCACTTCTTTGGTGATATTCTCCCTCACTCCTAAATTATATCAGATCTTTCATTAAAGATCTTATATATTTTATACCCTGCCTTCAGAGCACTATCACATTTTGTTATCATATATTGCTATCTAGGATTATTCATTAACACTGGTTCCCCTACTAAACTAAGTTTAGTGAAGACATGATATTTGCTTTGACTCAGCATCATTTTCTCTGCATTTAGAACAATGCCTACTACATAGAAAGTATAAATTATATTTGTTGAATGAATAAAATTAATTCGTAAAATGAGAGGATTGGACAAGGAGATCATTTACCCTTTCAGTACTCGCATTTAATGGTTTGCCAGACTTTGTCTGGAATCTGCCTCGGAATGACACAGAGCAAATTTAAGCAGCCCATATGACTCATACCTCCTTCATGCCAGACTCAGTAGCAAATACCACAGCTTTTGTGTAAAGAAGGCATCAGAATTATTTGTACACATGCTGTTCTCTGGAGAAAAAACAATTGCTATATTCAAGGGAGGTATAAACCAGAAATAAAGTTAACTGGTTTTTCCAGGCACCCAACTTACTCGAAATATAGTATTTGGAGTGACCACCACACATATTTTAAAAAAAATCTATGAAAAATCCACTAATGCACTGGTGCATGAATACACAGTAGCAAATAATTCAAGATATATAGCAGTGTGCAGCCATGTATCTCAAATTAGAATTGAGCTCATTGAAGGTAAAATTAGATGCTAACATATTTAAAAAGTCCAAACACAATTCTCTCTCCTTCTTCTTTGTCCAAAGTCATGGAAACAATTACTTCATGAACTGAAATAAAAAGTTCCAAGCTAAGTGAGAACGACTGCCACACTATTGCATAAACCCTTTAGAGCACTGTGTTTTCACTAACACTGAAAACAAAACTCAGAGGAGTATTTCCACTCTCAATTCCTAATTCTTGAGCCTATGTTAACAATTCCTTGAAATAATCCCATATAATATGGCTCTTGGTTAACTATCCAGCCCCGCCACATACTTCTCCAACCTCAGACTCTCCTAGAGGTACACAAATTCATTTCGGTTTCTAGAAGGCACCAACTTTCTCTTGCCTTTTGGCATTCCCAGTACTGGACCCTCTTAATAAAATACCTTCTCATCCACCTCTTTGCCTTGACAATTCCTACCCATTTTTTCAGCTTTGCCGAAGGTCACTTTTAGGACCTTTCCATGTTTAGAATAGGGGCTCCTTTTTGTGCTCCCCAAGTACCCTGAGCTTCCCCTGTGCATCCCTTAGCACACTCTATTGTAATTGCCTCCTTGGGGTCTTGAGAGGAGAGATTATCTTATTCATTTTCTACCCCACCGTCCAGCACAGAGTACCCACATTGCTTGCTACATGAAGGAACGAGGTCTGCAAATAAATCTAAATTCTTCCCAGGCATTTTCAGAGTCATTCTGGAAGCAAAAAATTGTTTTCTGAGGTTCTTCTGCAATGAGAAATGCACTATCTACAGATTCTACCTACCCATCTAGAAATGAAATTAAATTAAATAATTTGCGGGTTTTGGTTCTCGGCAATAAAGATAATATGAATAAAGGCAACCCACAGATATGAAACCTTCAACTGAATTTTTTATTTCCTTCTAAACAAGTAAGCATAAGAAATTATTATTAGCTTTTGACTAACTTGACTTTTCCTCCAATATAGCCTCAAAGAACAGAAATGAACTGAAATCAAGAAACAGAAGGGCCAAGGAAAGAAGTCCAATTGAAAGTATCAATGTGCAGGTTTATCATTCCCCGCATAATCAGCGGTTAAGCCATTGTCCATCGCTCAGATATTGGATATAATCAAACCTATATTTATCTTTTGGAACTGAAGTTCAATGTCTTATATAAGATTTGTCTTTTCAGTATTATTCCTTCAATATTCATGGAAAGTACATTTAAAAAAAGAATGAAGAGTCCACTAGCCTCTCATCTTTATGACTCTCCTGCAAGAAATCAATGGCAACCAGTCCCAGGACCGTTCCTGCATGGATGGGATCAAGTTAAATGTCCTCCATGGACCAGAGGAGATAACCCAGGAAACACAACAGTTTCCTTTATTTTCTATGAGTGAAAAATACAAGTCCCGAAACCCCTGCACTACTAAGCGGAGGACAGAGTTGCAAATTGACTGAAAGGAAGAGGAAAAAACATATTTCCTTCTACTTGCAACAGAGTGAACTTAGAGGGGCCCAAAGGAGGAACAAGTTTTTCCAGCTTAGCTCTTCTAATTGCCATCTGACATTATTAACGGGAAGTCATCATTGACGCTTGGAAGGATGCATCTATATTTTGAGATCCTACTTCCTGTCATTGCTCACAGAAAGCAATAAGAAGGACCCAATACATAGAATCTCTTATCTGAAATGTAGGAAAAAGGAAGTCAGTTCCTGGGACACACCTCTACCCACCAGTAATGCACTTGGTCACTGAGGAATACAAATTGAATAGACAGCTCCTCCATGCTTGGAGGAATAAGCTGCTTCTACCTGCGGACTTCACGAAAACTTTGATGTGTAAGAAATATGCTACAAAAAGTACACAGTGGCCATGGGAATTGTTTTGTTTGATCTTTGCATCAAGGATTTAGGGCCTGCAAAGTGCAGGAAGCTTGTTTTGGCATTTGCCATTTTAGTATTTATGTCTCCTGTACTGCTTTCTAATAAGGGAAGAATGAAATGGGAGATGGCATGCAGGAGTGAGAAATGCAGGAAATGCAGGGCTGTAAGATAAAAATGAACAGAAGCGCATTCAACTTCCCTTTTCTTATTAACAGTCAAGAGAACAACAATGCCAATTTTATTGTTATTATTTAACACTTCGCATTTACAAAAGGACTTCACCGTCATTTTTTTTTTTTTTTTGAGGAAGATTAGCCCTGAGCTAATTACTGCCAGTCCTCCTCTTTTTGCTGAGGAAGCCTGGCCCTGAGCTAACATCGTGCCCATATTCCTCTACTTTATATGTGGGACACCTACCACAGCATGGTGTGCCACGCGGTGCCATGTCCGCACCTGGGATCCGAACTGGTGAATCCCGGGTCGCCAAGAGGCGGCATATGCGAATTTAACCACTGTGCCACCGGGCCAGCCCCTCACTGTCATTTTTATATGTTACTTCTCAATACTTTTCTGATAGAGACTGGGGAGTGCTGTCACTATTCTTAACATTAATTATATAATGTTATATTAAATGATTTTTCCATAGAGGAGAATAAAAATGCAGTCTGTGCCACCATGTTACCAAAACAGCCTTTTCAGTGAGAATAATTGTTCTCTGCTGTTTGGGTAGTCCAAATCACTGGTTGGCTGACTGCTGGATTTTGTTTTCTTCATGTTCTGTAGACCCACTTTTTCGCTTCCACTCACCTCCACTCCATTTAATTTATTGTTATTTGTGCATCCCTTACATAGTGTTTCTAAAATATAAGTAACACAACAGGGTAAGATCTAAAGAAAATGATGACTGACTTTCCCTTTAATTCTTCTTTGTTATAGACCATGTGTAAGTAGTGTGGCTCCCATAGGTGGGTGCCTGTGTTCCTCCCAGTGGAATGGCATCTTTCTGCAAGGCGCATGTCTGTGAGACAGGCAATGTTTGCTCAAGCCATGTGGGCAAGGGATTCTAAGGTTCAGGGCCTCCAGATAACCTCAGGTTTTAGGTTTTTGCTAGTTAGCTTATTTGCTAGTTTGTATGGAGACAGTCATTCAATAAATAAGCAGACTCCAAATGGTAACTGGCTCCTAGCATTAATGGTCATCCTCACCTCTCTGTCAATTGGTTTAGCAGTTCTTTTGGGTCAAACTCGATTTGGGGAGAATTTTGATATTTTCTTATTCCAATGAGAGACATTTCTTCATTTATTATTAGATGGCCCAAATCATGTGGAAATCTGTCAGTTACCTGACTTATTTATTCAATTTAGCCAGATAAGATGCTTTAATTAAAAAATACAAACCAACAGCAGAAATCATCCAGTTAAACTGTCTATATTTCTCCAACAAACCCGAAAAATATGTCTTCACTTGGGGCCATGTAGTCACAGCCCAGCAGGTAATAAACACTATTTTTTAAAGTACAAGCCCCAGTGAAATGAAAAGTCTAAGTAGAGCAGACGTTTATCTCAAAGCTGTGAGCATGCCTGAGTATAGAAAACAAGGGCCAAGATCTTTGAATGTGTTCCTATTATAAGAATTTTCCTATACATTAATGTCTTTATTTCCTTCAATTTCAAATCTGGTGAACGTGGTCAACAGATACTCATTTATCTTTACTGCTTAGTCTATAGATTACTACATCTGCCATATGAAACTCTGGAAAATAATCTCTCTACGCTGGAGGAGTGGGTCAAAGTGTTGTATCTGGTGCAGTGTAATTTGTCTTGCTTCCGCATGGAGAGCTTGAGTTGACTGACGCCTCTTAGGTATGAAGGTCCATATAGTACTTGTGCTAATATTGGTAATAGTGTTACAATAATAGCAATAGTACCTGCAATTGACTGAGTTCATGCTATGTGCTAGATGATTTATAAATACCAATTTTATTTTAAAAACACTCGAGTGATGCTGCCAAAGAAACCATGACTCAGGACATTTATATGACTTGCTCAAGGTCATAGACATGGGTTTGAAACCAGGTCTGACTGATTCAAGTTCATGCTTTCTTACTACATCCTTCTAAGTAAAGGGTTAAATCAGGCAACGTGAAACATTTGAGTAGGGTGATCATATGTTCCAGTCTACACGTGTTGTCCCAGCAAGATTAATAGATCTCTATTTCATGCTCTATAGTGTCCCAGTTTAGACAATAAATTGGATTATCACCCTGTCTCTGAACAAGCTTTAAAATGAACATAAGACTTTTCTTAGGTATTGTTCACAATGCTTTAATTAATATTTTTGCCTTTAATGAAGGGCTTCAAAACTTACCTGGTGTTTTTGGGAAAAGAGACGGATTTGTGAACGAATATAATTTATTACTTGGGTCTACTATCTCCCTCTCCTTTTGCCTCTGTGTCTCTGTTCTCTCCTTCAAGAATCTTTTGTCTCTCTTTTTTCTTCTCTCTTCCTCCTAGTATCTGGGTCTCATTCTGTGTAAGCTTTCTCTATTGATTGTCAGAAAATTGATTCTTTGGTTTTATTTTAGCGTTAGTTTCTGATGAATCTTTAAAATACAGCTTGGTTACTCATTCAGATATTTAAACCACTCTTAATGGTATTTTTTTGTCAAAAAGAGAATAAAAATCATTTTTAAGGCATCTCTAACTTATTTTTCTTTCTTCCTTCTCCTTAATCTCACTGCTACTATTCCACCACTTCTTCACTCCCGCCATGGTGTATAGGTGTCCAGGGAGCTTTCTCGTTGCAGTTCCTGGACAATGCTACTGCAGGTTTCGCTGGGGTAAGCCAGCTCCGAACGTATTATTTCAAGCACCACCTCACATGTCTTTGCTCCTCTTCTGCTCTTATGGGCAAAGTGTTGTGCTGTTTCTATTATTTTAAAGGGCTTTTAGTAAGAAGGAAGGAAAATTTTTTTTTTTAAATCTGATAAAATATCTAACTGCTTAAAAGACACATGCAATAAGAAAATCTAACTTCCACTTTTGCCAGTTTTAAATGTATGGCTTTGATTTATGGATCAAAATTGCTCATTTATTATTTTATCTATACAGCTCTGGGCAATTTTGACAGTTAAAATTTAGTTTTATTGACCAGTGCAGCCAATGTGCCCACGAGGGGACTGGCGCAGGCAGCCTGCTGCACTCAAGAAACAATGATTTTTGATTCCATGAGTGAGTCAGATTGGGGATCATAACCGATATAACAATAAGTTCCAAATCTCAGCGCCCAAGGCAAGAGGTTTGCTGTAAAATACAATCACCCTTTCAGAAGGGGAGGAGGAGAATCCTGGGGGGAAGTTGGCAAGCACAGTTTAATGCGGCTGGGATAGGCATGGCTATATCTGTCCATCCAAACTGTGGAGCAATGGGAGGAAGTGCTTCTCTAAGACCCATGTCCACAGACTAAAGATTAAAGCAAAAATGCCTAAAAAGCAAAACGAGGGTTAGTTACAGAGACAATGAACTAAGCAAACATTCTGATGTGAAAAAATTTACTAGTGCGATTAACCAACCTTCCACTTTTCAATGAGCAAAAGATAACTGAAGAATTTCTTTGGGAAGATCTTGGTTGCCCTCCCCCGCCAGCATAGCACACACAGAAATGCAAACTCGTACAGTGATTTTAGGCCAGTTTTAATTTAGGCTTCTTCGGCTACCAAATTGGCCACCTCTGCAATGTTAATTTAGTCTTTTACTCCAACTCGCCTGTGATACATAAACAGAACTCCAAAGGGTAACAAATCAATAAAATGTCTAATTTGATTAACCACGTTTTCGAATTCATCAAGACAGCTCTAACCTGAAATAAATAGGTGGGTAAATAAATAAAGAAGGGCACTCACTTGTGAGTATTTTCCATGTCTTCTTTTCATCGTCGTAGTACTGAACCAAATTGCTGGGGAGCCGGTCAGGCCCAGGAGGCAACCCTCCAACCAATAACAGCATTTTCTTGTTAGAGCGAATTCTTCACCCAAAACAAAAGAGGAGATGAATAACCACATTATTGTAGAGCCTTTTTAGTGGCAACGAAATCATAACCATCAAAAGAATGTTCCTTGCTTGCAGATTTCTATTTCATTTTTTCCTGTTTCCTCTCCCATTCATGTCTCAACAATTTTTTTGAACCAAGCAGAAAAATGATCAGAAGAGCGGCATCTCTCTGTACTCATGGAATAATAAGCTCCCTTTATGCAATTTGTTAGAGGTTCATTCTAGAACGACCTTTTTCTTATATTATCCCTTTAAATCATCACTCTTTACAGCTGAGTACACATGAAATGCTCTGGAGTTGTACTAAGGTTAAGCATTAAAGTTGCATGTCAAAAATCGTATTAGTCAAAATCATTATTATAAGCCATTCTCCACTCAAAGAACCTTGAAAAAATTAAGGTTATGCAGAGAGTTTGTGAGCCAACTCTTTAATCACCCAGGGAACTTCAAATACCAGTTTGGTACAATTAGTAGCACGGGGCTAACTGGAGTGGGTTAACCCATATGAACACAACTTTTTGTTTGTTTAATTTAGCTGAGACTTCTGCCTTCATCCCATTCTCAGCTCCCCCTCCCACCTCTCCCTCAACCCCCGGGCACCACTGGCGACACAGCAGCACCAATTGGTAAAAATGAGACTGTGAGGTTGTTTTGAGCCTCCCCAGAGTGGAGCCCTGCCAATGCTTGCCACTGATCCAGCGGCATGAACCTGCTCAACTGTGCAAAGTCACTCTAATTCCCTCCCTCTGTTTTTCTACCTTCTCCCCCAGGGGGCAACCACTGAAAGGAGTGACTACCCACCCATCAAGAGCTGGCAATTCGCTGCTATTAACCGTGACTGTGATTCCCAGTCTGCCCGGCAGTTCCTGAGAACAGGCCTGCAACGTTCATATGCAGTAAAAGCTATAAGATGCACCCTGGCCGGCACACTCGACCTGATGGATGTACATCCTCAGGAACAGTAATGGATTGAGCACACTTGCGATTGGAGCAGGGAGGGGAGGCCCAGACCCCCGCAAGGGGCCTGCTGATTTAACGGTTGCTTTACATATAATTGAACTTTTCATTTACCTGAAAGGCTGAAGGTGGTGGTAGAAGAAACGGAACAACCATGATTGAAGGAAAAAGTCAATAAATACAAAAGGGTTCCTCTTAAATACGATCACAACCCACAGTGTGCCTCTGAATCGATTATTACATATTCAGCCTGTCGTTCTGGTGCAAGGACGCTTGGCGAAGTATGCCCTTGTGGAGAAGCACTGTTTGTTGGTTAAGAACCTAACATTCGGAGAGCTAACTTAACACAGTTAATGACATTTCCGTGTGAAGGAAGGAAACAAGAGAATTCCTTTAATGAAACTCTGGTGCCATTGAATGCATTGTATATGCCTCAGTAGGAAAAACGCCTTCTGGAGAAACTCCTATTAGGGACTTATGGATAGGGGGGTTCATACTTATAGAAAAATGCCTAATGTAATATTAGCTTGCCATATCAATTTTACCACAAAGAAAAAAACCCAACTTTGAATTTAAAGAACTTTGGTACCCATATCCCTCACAGACCAGTAGTTGAGAAACAAAAACAGAATATAATAGCAAAGAGCTCCATACTTTGAGGATTTCAGTGACTGGTGTGGTTTGTTGAGAAAGGTTAAGGAAACTCAGGGTAGTAATAACTCTCTTTTATTTTGAAATGATACATAGATAATTCATGTGCCATATAATCTCCTAAATGCATGGCTACGGAACTGACATAAGACCATTTTATTACTGTAGTTTTAGTCTAGGTAATCAACCACTGTGTGAGTATAGATAAATCAAGATAAGAGCATGTATTCTTTTTAGGTTGCTGTCAGTTACCATGTGTAGACAGACTGTTCAACTGGACATCACCATTCGGTGGCTGTCATGATATGACACCTCTACCTGCTGCCAGACTGTGGGTGCGGCAGATAGAAAAATACCTACCAGTTAGACATAGAGGAAAGGACTTGTTGAAGTGATGGTGTGACCAAAGTAACATAATTAAATCTCTGTTTTAATATATAAATAAATGTACTGCTTTTGAAATTGTTTTATGAATGACAAAGGGAGATAAATGCATGGCTCAAATATCTTTGTAAGGTTGTTTCATTGATAAATCCAGTTTCCCTGGACCAACTCCACTGGTGATTTTCAGCATCGATTTAGATGGGCCATCTCTGCAGATGAGGAGAGGATCCAGAGTCTTTGTCCTCTCTGCTGGAAGAGCCAGTCCTTGCCATCTGTCCTCTAAGAACTGGACTGAGACCACCAATACATAAGCCACTGAACAGTTGGCAAATGGTAACACCTTCCACCCCTGCCAACAACGACATGATTCGAAGGACCAGCTAGCATAGCAGCAATGAAAGACTCCACATAAACTAAGATAAATTTCTAACCCCTGCAGGCTTCCTCAGGGAGTGTAATGAAGAATTACAAGGAAGTAAGGGAAATTCCACCTACCCTCCTTGGCTGCGTGTTTGCTGTGAAGGAGCGGTGCTTTGAGTGCATTATGTATGGCCTTCTCAGTGAGTGAAGACACATTCTAAATCTTTTGCATTGTTACATTTATTATCATTCTTTCAATTTGTTATGGCATTTTCCTTGGAGTATTTTGTTTCTAAAGCCTGTGTTACTCAATTTTCAAACCCAGCATTAATATTATTTGATTCTAAATAATGTAAAATTTTACCTTGTGAAGGTGAATCACATAGAAACCAAAAACAGGGTAAAGCATGTGAGAAGGAGCATAGTACAGAAGAAAGAACACATAAAACAATAAAACACCTTTGAGTAGTTTTCTCACCATTTTCTCCATCGACATTCAAAACAGCCTTATGTTGTAGGTATAGCTGTATCTTTACAGAGAGCTTAGAAAGTTCCCAGAGTCAAAGTGGTAGAAATAGTGTTCAGGCATAGGCCTTCTAACACTACCAGGCCCACGATCTTTTTTAAATTAAAATTTATTTTTTAAATGTTTATTTTACCATAACTTCTGCTTAAGACCCAGATGACCTGCATTCTGGGGCTAGTTTTGCTACCAGTAGAGTGATTTTTGTATAAATTACTTAGCTTCTTGGAGCCTATGTTTTCTCATCGTTAAATAAAATAACAATATCTGACCTGCCTCTTCAAAGGGTCGTCAGGAGGATTATATAAAATAACAAAGTGAAAAGCTTTATATAAACTCTAAGGCAAATTATTATTAATCAATCTTTAGATGTTGACAATACAAGGTGCGCTTTATTTCAAACATGCCAAATCTGATTAAATAGTTAAAAAAGAAAAGTAATATTTCTCACTGAGATTCTTGTTGAGTTCATATGCATAAACACAAGCTGGTTAAGAGGACTTCACTACCCAGTTGTTATCTTATAATTATATGTTCTTAGAAAATTATCACTTGAATTCGATTGGCTGTCTTTTGAGCCTTGTTATAAGAAAATATACATTTGGACATTACAGAAAATTGTGAACCTTTCTGGATCCAAAGAAAGGGACAAAATAGAGACTACTCTACATTTCTTATTTCTTAAGAATAAAACAAACGAGGAAAACCATCACATATTTACTTTGAAATAAATGCAATGTCAGCTATTCAATTAGTCCTAGAAAGTAATACACGTGAATAATTTCTGCAGAAAAGCTTCCATTCTTTGTAAAAGGCACAATTATAATAGCGACAATGACAATAATGACAGACAATAATGAATGTGTAATGGATATTGAAACCTCTGATTATCATGCTATTTATTTTGATGTGTGTGAACTTCAACTTGAAAACACCATAAAACAACATACCTTGTGAACTAGAAAAGTAAAGTAGGAGAATCTGAATTAACTTGCTGAAGGGGGTTTCAATTATTCTTTTTTAAGTAATTCCAGCAGAGCCTCACAGGTTTCACTTTAGATTAGGCAAAATCTGCAAATGTAGCCCTATTGCAGTAATTAGAGTTCCTTCATATGGCATCATGGTATACTTTTTTTAGAAGATCTTTACGTAGGGAACCAATTTAGCCAAAATTAATAGGTTCTCTTCAAATCTGTTAATATTTAAAAAATACTCCTTTTTACTCCTCCTCTTAGCACCAGCTAGACCTCAGTAACGTACTTAAAAGATAAAGACCTAGAGAAATTTAAACAAAGAGCTGGGTATGTCGTGATTAATAATATTATTTGGATGCCTTTGATTTGAGTTCCTAGATTCTTGCACAGAAAATATAAGGTTAAAAAGGCGATAGAATTTGAAGATCTCCTGTGTTCCATCTCAGTAATTGCCCAACATTTACCATGTGTCACATTCGTGCGTGTGTGTGCGTGTGTGCGTGTGTTTGCGTGTGTGCTCGCGCACATACATACTTTGGTTCCAAGGATGAATGATTGAAGGATGACCTAAAACCTCCTGGTGTAAACAAATTTTTCATCATACTGGTGTTCTAAGGACGGTAAAGTCTCATTTATTTATATTTCAGTGATTTGGAACTTCAATAATTGGGAAGCAGGCCAGGTAAAGTTCTCCTTCCCATGATACATGGAAAATAGTATTCATTAAGTAGATTGCAGGAGGAGTTTTAACCAGTCCCAGAAGTCAGCTGGTTTTAAAGTTACCTATGGACATTTAGACTAAATTCATTTTACAAATTACTAATAATTCTCACTTATTCATTAAAGAATATATTCCCCAAGTGTTCTCAGAACCTCTAAATCAGAGAGTTAGAAGAGAACTTGGAAGTAATCTGGTTCAGCAATTTGAAAGCCTGGCAAGTCACCAGGCTCACTGAGGGGATTATAACATTTACATTCTCGATATAGATTCTCAGGTCCCAACTCCCAGAGACTATGATTCAATGGTATGAGGCTGGCATGAGGCCTTACAAATCAACAATGTTTCACAGTCATCCACTTGATTTGAACACACAGCCAGGTTTGAGGCCACTGATTTGGTCGGGTTCTCCGTATAATGTAGAAATCCTTTAAATAGTTTTTCTCCTAACTAATTATTCTTATAAATTTGAAACTTTATAATGAAATGGACCTTAGTTTTCCAAATCCACTCTTTTGTAGGAAGTTATTGAACAGCTGTGCTAGATATATTTTTTCTCCTTATGCTGAGCTGAAAATCTACCTAAGTCTTCTAGAGAAAAAGAGTGAGTGTCCACCTCTGTGTCATGGCAGTGCTGCAAATATAGGAAGAGAGCTGCCATATGTCTTCTCTTTTCTATGTTGAAAATCCCCATTGCTATCTGAAAAAGCTTTCTTTTTCCTTAATATCCTATTCGCCTCCTTTGAGTATCTCTAGACTATCATGGTCCCTTTTAAAAATGTGAAGGTCATAATTGTACACAATGTAATAAATGTGACATGTGAAATGACATATCCTATTTTTTAAGGCTTTCTAAAATTACACTAGTCTTTTAGCAGTCACAGTGCAGCGGTGGGTTCCTGTTCAGCTTCCGCCTGACTACAAATATAGATTTTTTTAAACCAAGTGTTTTCAAGCCAGGTTTCCCTATCTTACATTTCTTCCAGTTAAATATTTTAAACATCAACGCATGACTATTTTTTAATGTTTTTATATCCTCTACTGATTTAGACACTTTGTTTCAATTCATTTATTACTTAGCAATTATTGAGTTTCTACCATGTTCCTACTGTTCTAAACACTAGAGACAATGGTGGAAACAAGAGGAATTAATTCCTTGCTCTTCATGGTGCTTACTTCCATCCTAGTGGGGATGTCTATCGAAAACATCATGGTTCTTGAAGCAGGACAGCCTGGCTGTTAAGGGTGTAAGCCTTGCAACTAGGGTGGGACACCTGGCTTCAGCTTTTCTGAGATGAGTGACCTTGGACTAGCCTCTGTACCCTCTTCAACCTTATTTCTAAAATAAGGATAGCAACAGTCCTGAGGCATAGTTTTTTTTAATTTTCAGGATTAAAAGAAATAATATATGTAAAGCATTTATAACAGTGCTAAGTAAATGCTAACTATCATCCTCTTCCTCTCTCTCCTCATCACCGGCACCATCAGTATTAGCTATTCCTTTGGCAGGTTTGATGGGCCAGTGGTCTATCTCCCCATCCAAGTTTTATTACTTAAAAGTAATAGAGTTGTATTTCCATTGTTTAGATATTTTAATTATCCTAACTCATTCTCTCTGAAATGATAGTACATCACTGGGATTTTTACTCTGTAATTCTCCATATATGGTCTTTAGGTGTCTATGGTCTTTTTTTTGGAATTTGAAGATTTGATCGAAAAACCTAGCAGTTTTGAAGTGGCAAGTAAACAGGGGTAGATGATCACTATCTCATCCTCCAAAGGCCGAGTTAATTTTAATTTAAGAGTCAGCCAGACCTGGATTTAAATTCTCTAGCACTTCACTGGTATTCAACCTCTTCAAGACTCAGTTGTCTCGTTTGTGAAGTCGGATTGTTGTGAGGGTTAAATGAAGTCATCTAAGTGTAATGGAAAAATCAACAGATGCTACTTGTAAACAAAACCTTTGAGAGACAGTCCTTCCAACAAATGAAAGATATTTTTTACTGCTGAGGCCTTGAAAGATGAATGTCTCTGCATAGTGAAGGGAGACAAAAATTGATGCTCCCAACATAATCCAGTAGGGAGAGGCTGGAGAAGATTGGAAGGAGTTATGACTCTTTCCCATGACTTTCCAATTTCAGTGGACTTTACTAAACCTACGATGGGTTAGTATTTTATACAAGCAGTTAGTCAATGGGGAATTTCATATCTGGTGGTACAGCGGCGATGTATGGTAGTGATCTGGGAGGCAGGAAAAGCCAGGAAGAGGCAAGCTCCCAGGGATTCACAAAAACAAGGATGGGTTTTGGATTTCCATAGGCCATGGGATTTGAGGGGTCTGTAACAATTTTACCAGACATTACCAGATCTTGGAAGCCACCAGCTGACATCTGAGTTGCATATGGAAAATATCTATGTGGTCCTCATAGTAATTAATCAATAAATGATAGCTACTATTATTATGCATAATTATTAACCTTATAAATCACTCATTTGAAAATCAATCTTTGGAATTTTGACATTTTCTTTTATTGCTTAGAAGCCTTTCATACACCATAGGTTGCACTGTTTATAAATAGCCAGAATATTTACTGCATAAGCAAGTTTCACAAAAATGTAAAACCATTGGGCTTCCTATAATGGTATTGACCTAGATCTCATTCATATATTCAACCTACTCACTCTCTTGGCTGCCATCTCCCTCTGTTTAAGGAAATCACCAAAGCTTATGATATTCGAGTCACCAAATTTTATGGTAATCTTGACTCTTCTCTCACTTTCTCGCTTTATTCAATGTTTTGCTAAGTCCTGTAGATTCTAGAACTGTAATCTTTCTTCAATCTATCCCCTGCATTCCAACCAAACTGCCATTAGCCCAATTCAGCTGGGGTGACTCTCTCTTGAGTTGTCATAGTGGTGCTGTCCTTGCTTTCTGCACTCCTGCTCCCATCTTATCTACCCTACATACTTCGTCAAATGAATTTCAGCAAAGCCTGACATTAATAATCAATTACTCCAAACCTCTTTTTGAAAACTATAAATGAATTCCCCGTTACCTATCATCTATAAAGTGCACATTTTCCCCACGCTATAACCTCCCACTTCTCTCTGTGTCTCTTTCTCTCTCTTTTTCTCCCTCGTAGGTAAATGCCCTGCTTGAGATTCTTTTCAGGGATAAAAGAGTTTCTGAGCTAAGATCTGAAAAAACTTAAGAGAGGAATTTCAGCTGGAAACTGCTTAGACCACAGTGGGTGGGGTGGGGGAGGTGGGGGAGTAGGCGGAGGGAGATCCCGAGTGATTGGCCAGGAGGAGACTTCAAAAATCAGCTAGTTTTCCCTAAACTTCCAGCTGGAATGGTACCCAAAAGTCCCAGAGGACAGCTGCTATCCTTGTCTTAGATTTTTCCAGAGAGGTAAACTCCCTGGAGAATTTGTTCCAGCTGATTTGTTGTTGTATTTAGGTTTCTTTATCATAGCTGTTCCTGGTAATTACACAGCAGCTTTCATGGGAAGAGCCTTTAAATAGACCTGGTAATGCCTCTCTGAGGTAGGTAAAAGGCAAAGTGTCATTATCCCCATTTAACAGATGAAAGAATAGAGGAAGCAGGGCTTGGGCACCTCTTCTAGTGCCTGGGATGGCTTTTATTTCTTTCATTTCACAAAGGAAATGTCTCCAGGGCTTTCTCACATAACCCTCTGATTCTCAGGTGTGGCTGAAAAGGCCTTAGCTTCCCATCTTTGGACGCTGGAGCCTCCCCTCCTTCTCCCACCATGAGTCTGGTTGTGTGGTGACTGGAAAATGGTCAGTCAGATACATTATTTAGTTTTTCTAAACTGGAAGTAACTTTAAGATCTGTTTGGTCATATCATAAAGACAATACGTGCTCACTGGGAAAAATTCTGACCATATTTAAAAGCAAAAAGGGACTTAGTTTATAGTAGGTGCTTGATAAATCTTCTTGCTTGAATGAAGAAATGATGAATAAAAAAACAAATGGGTGAAAAGAGTCAAAATCACTGGTCACCCCACTATCCAGGAACAGGTCACTATAGGTACTTCATCATCCTTTCTGTTCCTCATCTGTTTTAAGGTCCAATCAGTGAGTGTGCTGGTGGGGACATCAGAAGGCAAAAGGGAAAGATGAAAAGCCATGTTTCTGACCTACAAGGTGGAAGAGTCAGTGGGTAATATATTGGGGATGGACAGTCTTATTGACTAACCTCCAAATCTAACCTGCTACCTTTCCTCGGCACTGCCCCAAACCCCTGTCTTTATCCTTACTTGAGCCTTGAGCATGCCCAAATAATCAGTCTTGCTGTTGTCACACCACCACATTCATCATTTTTATTAGATATCTCTGTTTTTCTTTGTTCTTTAGGATTGGGGTTGTCTCATAGAATGGGAGCTACCCACTATAGAGGGAAGTTTACCAACTTTCAGTTATTAGCACAATATAGCACCTTCATGATATTTGCCATATCTACATTCTATGATATTACTTACTTAGAATTTTATTTAAATCTGCTCTTAAAAAAATACTTAATCCCTGGCTATCGTAGTGTTTCCAAATGCTGGCTGCTCTTTAGAATCACCTAGAAGAGCTTTTATAAAATATCTAGGAGGGGGCACCTCTCAGAGATTCTGCTTTAATGATCTGGGGTGAGATCCAGCATTGGAAGGTTTTTTCAAGCTTTCTGTGTGATTCTAATGTACAATCAGGATTGAGAGTCATTGTTCTAAGCAATTATATTTATGAGTCATGGGTTTCATGGGTTAATTGTGTTTTATTTCTATACATGTTAAAATATGGTAATACCTACCTATTAAAATAAATTTAAAAATGGTTTCTTGTGTACCATCTGAAATTGTCTCACATTCTACCAGCGGTAGGTGAACCATAGTTGAGGACACACTATAATAAATGGAAGAAACCAGGATTTTAAAATCTGAACCTCTGGAAACCTAGTTACATTCCAGCTCTGCCACTTCTTATCTGCTTGACCATGAGAAGATCAACATCTTTATTGGCTGTGGCTTTGTACATTGCAATTGCAATTAACCTCCTTCCCACCCCTTCACTCCTCACCCAGCCTTTGTAGCACACCAGGGTCTTCCACAATTGTTCCCTGACATGCGCTAATTCCAGAATGTTGCTATGTCCTCCATGGGGTAGTTTGCTTATGCTTTTGCCATGTTCTTCTGAGCGTCAAACCTGCAGACCAGTTAATAATGGCAGAGGCAGACATGACAAAAAAGCCTTAAGGTCTTCATCTGAACCCACGAAATGCAGGCCTCCCCAAAGTTTAGACTTAGAATGGTTCTATCTTCGTATTTTACATAACACTTCACACTCCATTCTTGGTACTTTGCTTCACACGAGGAACAATGGCTTCCAGCCAAGTTTATATTCACTGCATTTCTCCCCGTCTTCCCCACCTCCCAGATTAAAGCTTCCTTTAGTAACTAGGAGCAGTTGAATATCTTCTTTGCTTGATTACCTATATAATCCCTAATTCTAATACCTAGTACTTAGTGCCTTTCTTCTGAAGAGCATAAATTGCAATGGAAATAGCATCTCATTAATCCTCCCCACATCCCTGTGAGGAGGTTGCGTGGCAAATATCACCTCTTAGACTAATCTTCCTGCCTGCAAGTGGGATGCAGAGTCTCCTCGCTCACCAGCACAGATGCTTGTTACCGAACAAGCTGGTGGGGACAACCAGTGTTTGTGTGATAGGAGAAAGCTCTTCTCCTTGTTCAAGAGAGAAGTGGTTCTATGCAGCCTGTCACAAAGGAGCCATTCAAGCTCTGTGTAGCTTAGTGACAAAGAAGATAAAGCATCACTCTCACGCTACTGATGAACTCATAAGTAATGCCTGCATTTAAACTCCTAATAAAGCCCAATTATTACACTGTGCTGCCTCTTGAGAACCAATCTCATTATTGAGACTCCTTGAGCTCTCTCTGACTCTCTCGCTCCCATCTGGCCAGCTTTTTGAAGAGATAAGAGTGACTTCCTGACCTGAGGAAACTTTAGTACCTGCTGCACAGGAAAAAGTACAGAAAGACACAAAACCATAGAATGATGGTGAAAATTCAAGTTCAGGATATAATGTATAACGACTTGTCTCTGGGAGTCTAGGACATAAGAGAAAAAATGAATATTTTAACAAAATCACATTTCAAAGCAAGAAGCGCAGCCATTCAGGATGATGCTGAGGGGGGCCATGCCAGATCCCACCTCATGACCTAGAACTTGATTGTATCCATTACTCTAACTCCAGGGAGAGATTTCTTGTGGGGAAAGTAGGAAGCTTGTTCTGAGCAACTGGAGTCAGCCTCCTGCCAAGCAGGCTGTTTCCAGTTGGAGAGTCACTGCAGGAGTGGCCATGCAGGGAGACAGGGAGAAAAGTTAGTTAGTAACCGAATATATTACTTCAGGCTTCTCCTGGAATATTCATGGCAACAAAGAGGTGTCCATATTCAAGAAAAGGGAGTTTCAGCTGATTCTGGCCCAGAATTTATTTTTAGGGGAAGACTAATTCTATGAAATCAGCCTGGGGTTAAGATAAATGAAGAAGGTTACACTTATTTTGGGGTAGATAAGCAGCGAGGGTCTGAGGACAGCCTGGGGTGTGTGCTGTGGAGACAATGAGGTGTGGCTTGTGGGATCCAGCTTAGGGGCACCCTGCTGCTGTGGGTGAAATGGGAATCTCTTATCCTCCTCCCTTTTTCCTCTCTCTCCCCATGGGAAGCCAGTTCTTTCTGTTCTTTGCTGCTTCACCAACCCTGGAGGGACTAAGGGCTAAAGAAAACCCCAGCTCCAGGGCTCCGTAGGGTCTAGAAGACCCTCCAGTATTTCCTTCAAAAACGGCATTCACAGAAGCCTCTGAGACCCACCTGACAGCCAGACCATGATAATATCCTTTTCCATCATCATCTTTCAACAAGCAGAAACAAATTATTCTGCGCAAGTTTACCACATTCGACGATGTGGCTTGAATTATTCTGAAAATTCTCTAGTGCAGTAGGTACCCACATTTTATCATCTGGGAATAAATACCTTAGAGTCTGATAATTACAATAACTTTCCCAATGACCCAGTTCCCTTTTTCTCATGTCAATTACTCAGATTTCTTTTAATTTTGCAACAAATTTTCCCCAAACTTATCTTTCAATAAATTACGATCAGTATCTTCTGCCATCTTCTACAGATATGTAGCAAATTGGAAAACAGAAGCAATTATTTATTTAATCCTGTGATTTTCAAAGTGTGATCCAAAAACCCCTGGTAGCAAAAACTGGCTGGGAGGGGCTGGCCCCGTGGCCAAGTGGTTAAGTTCGTGGGCCCTACTTTGGCAGCCCAGGATGTCGCAGGTTTGGATCCTGGGTACAAACCCAGCACTGCTCGTCAAGGCATGCTGAGGTGGCATCCCACATGCCACAACTAGAAGGACCCACAACTAACAATATATACAACTATGTACCCGGGGTCTTTGGGGAGAAGGAAAAATAAAATCTTAAAAAAAAATTTAAAAACAAACTGCCTGGGATGTTGCTAAATATGTATGTTTCTGGGTGCACATTCCAGATCAATTTATTTAGAATCTCTAGGGTAGAGCTTGAGAAGATATATTTTATTTAAAAACTCAATGGTTGTTTCTTAAGAGAACTGCTGGTTTAGACAAGATTTTTCTAGGGTTGAGAAAAGAGGACCTGCAATTTTTTTCCCTTCTTCTAGCTTTGCATTACTGGAAGAGCTATTAATGTATCACTGACTTGGATAATTGCTTAATTGCTTATATAACTTTGCTTGTATATATCTAGTTGAAAAGTAACATTTCAGTTAGTTTCCCTAACTTGTTTTCTAACTCCCTGTGTCCTATTCTTGGCCCTTGTTATGGACTGAATTGCATCCTCCCAAAATTCATATGTTGACGCCCCAAGCCCAGTGTGACTGTATTTTGAGATAGGGCTTTTAAGAAGGTAATTAAGGTTAGATGAGGCCATAAGGGTGGGCCTTAATCTCATAGGACTGGTGTCCTCATAAGAAGAGGCAGAGACACCAGGTCTCCCTCTTTCTACCGCCAACCCCTCTGCTCCTGCACACAGAGGAAAGGCCATTTGAGGACACATTGAGAAGGCAGCTGTCTGCAAGCCAGGAAGAGAGGCCTCACCAGAAACCAACCCTGCTGGCACCTTGAACTTGGACTTCCAGCCTCCAGAACTGTGAGAAAATGAATTTCTGTTTAAGCCACCCAGTCTATGTTATTCTGTTATGGCAGCCCAAGCTGACTAATATAGCCCTCCTTACCGGAACTGTCCGGCCAACAGGAACGTAGGGCTGAAAGATACCAGTGAGTTTCACACTAGTTTTGGGAACTGACACTTGAGAAGGAGCCTTCTCTGGTCAAATTTGCATGACTGCCTTGAGAAAGGATCTTCCTAAATCTTCCTAATTTCACCACATGACAGCTCTACTCCATAGCAGCCTACCAATTACAGGTATGGAGCACTTGGACGATGAGGAGGCAGGCTCATTATCTCCTCCTCTGTTTGATGCCAGGCTACCTTATATACGCGTTAAACGATAACAGATAACAATGTTGCAACACAGGAAGGGCAACTAGGAGGGATAAGAACAGATACAGCTAACAGAGAACCGATTTGCATAAGCTTTCCTGGTAGACCCTAACTAGCATCTATAAAGCTACAGACGTGAATGTCTTTGTGTTTTCAGAAATTTTAAATGTTTCTTATGCTCTGAGACTTTAAAGTTTCGTCGCCATAAAAAAAGGTGAAGCGTTCGCCAGAAAAATCTTTCTGAAGTGAGATTATTCTTTCTAGATCAAAAAGACTATCGTTTCCTGGAACTTGAGCTATCATTTGCCTAGACTGGTGGAAGGCTTGAGGGGCTTCTTGCTGTACAGGGGGGCCCCTTCCTTGGAAGGATTTTTACTTAGACCACTCGCTGCTGCTGGTGTAGTTTGCTGCTGCCGGACTCTGGAAAAATTGCAAACCTTGAATTTATTGAAGTGCATTAGAGTGGTGTTTAATTATTTCAGTTTTGCTTTGTCTGCTTTCTCTCTTTCCTAATTTTGAATATAAGAATGTCTGAGTGACAGTTGAAGTTTGTTGGGCTTCTAGGAGTTCTGAAGTGATTGCCTAGAATTAGGTACCTTCTTTACGTGACTAAGATTTCTGCCGAGGGAAAAGATGTCTGCCTTCTAAACACACACACACACACACATACATGTGACTAATTTAGGGCAGTTATCTGCTTTCTTGGGATCTGCTGGTAGTGCATTCCAAAAACTATAAAGTTATCACAGACTTTTGATAACGCCTTGTCCCTTTCAATATCCAGATAAAGAAATCCATGTTAAAATTCCCTCCACTTTGCACTCAGATCTATCATGGTGGCCTGGAGACTTCTCTGTTACATAATAGAGATGTGAATCTTTTAACAGAAAGCAAGAATATGATTGTTCAAAGAGATTCATAATCACAATAGAAATGGTTCCATCCAGAAGCATAAACATTAAGCCTAGGAAATGATTTGCTGAACATTCTCTCAGATCCACACGTTCAAAGCTACAGTTAGTGAAGTAACGGTACCAACCTGCTAAGAGTATTAAGTAACTTCTTGTCAGGAGCAGCAGATATTTCGTGTCCCTAAAGAAAATTGCAAAAAGACTATAGCAAAGGCAGATGAAACCGGACAAGTAATTCTCACGAGGAATTTAGCTTTTCCATGTCAGCAACCGCCCTGGTGATAGGTCCAGCCAAGCCCTCAGCTGAATCTCAGCCATGACTGAAAATCCTGGGCTGGGCTGTTTCCTGCTGATCCCTGTACGGAATGCATCACCTTTCAAATGAGAACTTTTGGTTTTCAGGTTTGTTTTCTTTAACATATTTCTTCTTCTTCTGCAGTGGTTCTTACGTGTCATCACTGTCTTGGTAGTCAAAGAAATCCACCTCATTTCCCTAAAATAATTATTGTATAAACATAGTTTGAATAAAAATTTCTTATGTGCCTTTAAGAAAATTTAGGTAAGTAACTTGAATAGTGAATATTTTATCTCTGAATAAAAGATTTGCTAAACTAAGGCCAGACTATCACTTGAGAAATATAATGCCTAAGTCAACATAAAGCCAAAATAATCATATGAAGAAGAAAACAAGCAACACCAAAATCAACCAGAGATATTTTCCTCTGCCACATCAAACAGCAAGATTTTTAATAGACATCTGCCATATAAAAGTCTCTACAGAGTTTTCCACTGCACATCTGCATGCATTTGCTTTTCATTTTTGTGAAATAGAACACCCAGTTCCGGCAGGAGGTAGCCCCAGCTGTGAGCTAGGAACCAGAAGAAGCCCCACCAAAAACGCTTAAAAGACAAACCAACTAAAAAAATGGCCAAAGGATTTGAATAGATATTTAATATATATATATATATATATATATATATATATATACATACACACAAGTGGCCAATAAGCATATGAAAACATGCTCAACATCATTGGCCATTAGCCAAATGAAAATCATAATGACATAGCTTTTCACACCCACTAGGACGGCTGTAGTAAAAAAGACAGATAATAAGTGTTGTTGAGGATGTGGAGAAATTGGAGCCTTTATACACTGCTGGCGAAGATGCAAAATGCTGCAGCTGCTTTGGAAAACAATCTGACAGTTCTTCAAAAGATTAAGTATTTGTTTAACGTTAACTGAATTACCATATGACCCAGCAACTCCACTCTTAGGTATCTACCCAAGAGAAATGAAAACATATATCCACTCAAAAACTTGTACATGAATGCTCATAGCAGCATTATTCATAATAGCAAAAAGTGAAAACAAACTAAACGTCCATCGACTGATGGATAAAGAAAATGTGATATATCGAAACAACAGAATACTATTTAGCCATGCGAAGGAATGAAATACTGTTGCATGCTACAACATGGATGACCTTTGACACATTATGCTATATGAAAGAAGCCAGTCAAAAAAGATCATACATTGTATGATTCCATTCATATGAAATGGCCAGAATAAGCAAATCTAAGGAAACAGAAAGTAAATTAGAGGTTGCCTAAGGCTGGGGGGTGGGGTGGAGGTTGGGCCCTGACAACTAACATGTATAGGGTTTTTTTGGAGGAGTCATAAAAATATTCTAAAATTAATTATGGTGACGGCTGCACAACCCTGTGAATATATTAAAAATGATTGGATTATACACTTTAAATGGATGAATTGTAAGGCATGTAAATTATATCTCAATAAAGCTTTTCAATGTAAATCCACCATGGTTTTTCTTTTCCAGTTGCTGACACAGATAGATCAAGAGGAGGCAACAGACTCCAGGACTGGCCTAGGCTCTCTAGTTTACTCAAAGATGGATAAAACAGACACTGTCAGCAGAGACGTTAACACTATTAGAGTAGCACCTGCGACTCAGGCTGTGGGAACCCAGCTCTAGAAGGAACATATTGTATGGAATTAGCAGTACTGCCAAGTGAAGGGAAAGGAGATTAGATATAAGTAGAACTATTCTTATAAAAAGAAAAGCTATCTATTATCAAGTATCCACAGCCAGGCACTATGTTAAGTGTTGTACATACATTTTTCTAGCAGTCAGAATTGCCCTAATGAGGTGGGTATTATGGACATTTATAAGTAAGCAGTCTGAAAATAGGTTAAGTAAATTATCCAAGGAGCCAGCTTATAAACGGTCAAGTTGGGATTTGAATCCACATCTGTCTGACTTTTAGGTCTTAATAGAATGGTTTAAGATACTTGCATTATAAGCATAACCTCTTATTATATGATATTCATATATATATATATACACATATATACCTAGCTTTACTTTATGGTCCCTATCTACAAATGTCATTTTGGAGTGGACACTTGTGAAAACCTTAAGACAGGGAGATTACAGGAATTGCCATTGGCGGTAGTGGTACAGTTGCCATAGTAACCAATTCACCACTTTGGTCTGTGTTATGAGGCACACACTTCTGTCTCTATAATACACCAGTATTGACTGGGATACCTCACAGCATCAGTGAACCCCCGTTAATGCCGAGGAGATAGAAAGTGCTGAGGTCTTAGTGTGCATCTTAAAGCACGAAAGTTTTTCCTTCAAAGTTTCCCTCTCTGACCCACAGATTTTACATTCCCTCTTCTAAACCTTTCCATTTGCCCAGGATGCTCTAGTGTGGTTGGTTTTGAAAGGTGCTAAAAATCAGGGCCAGACAGTGATCTGAGGCTTTGTTCTAAGCCGGATTTACAAATATGACTATTGTCTTTTTGGTGAAAAATTGACTCTCCCAACCCAATAATTCTGCACTCAGTGCCAGTCTGTGAATCGTTGACTGTCTCGCCCCCATCCCCCCATACAAAATAGAGCTTTATTGGATAAAAACCCATCTCAGAAGTCACTGCACAGAAAATTTAAAGCTGGCACCCAACAATATGCACTTTGACTATGGAGACACACACGGACACGCACACACATCCATCTATCCAGATTTTTCAACAACGCTTCCACATTTTCAAGGACTCTTTCTTGTCTAATATTGGTGCTTTCTCTGTTCCTCCTCCTCTCCATATCACTGGCCACGCCTGTCTTCAGAGGCACCTGAAGGCACATAAGGCAGGGAAGTGAAACTGACTGTAATTCTTCAGTTCACTTCTCTGCAGCCTCCAGTGAGCCAGCCTCCATACGGTGACCCAGCTGAGCTCAGAGGAAGTTCAGAGTCCCTGCAAAGGTGCAATTTTCCAACCCGCTCGCAGGCGCACTGGGAGCAGAGAACCAGACATATGTACGGGAGAGGCTCTGGAGCAGTAGCAAACGAAGCCTCTAAGCTTGAGTTTATGAGATTAAACAGAAGAGAGACTCTCCTCTAGGAAAGGAAGGAAGCCTTTTATACCTAAAAAGGCCATCATTTTCCCGTTGAAGAATTAAATATAAAGTGTTGAGTGTGATCAGAAATTCTAATTTTCCCCCTTCCTTCCAATGCCCTTGTGTTCACCTTCGGGTCCCTTCAACTTCATTCTCATGTTCTTAAAAGGCTCTGACTATTTCTGTGCTATCAGTGAAATCACAGATCTGTTCAAGAGTTTTCTTAATAGGTGAAAATGTATTTAGGTAAATTTTGCTTAATGTATCTTTTAAAATTAAAAATAAATTAATTTTAAATAGCATTTTCTGTTTATGCAATTTTTTTCATGATTTCAGCTGATCCTTACCAAAACCCCAGGAAGTAGAACTAGAATTATTAAGCCATTTTACTGATGTGGGACTCAGCTAACATGGAGCTAGGACACACAATTAAATTTATGATTTCAAACGCAGTAGGGTCTCCACTTATTTTCTCAGTTCAAGTGAAAAAAATGCTGATTTTTCCAGTGTGGCATTCAGACGTGTAGTGGATAATCCTTAGCAGGCCCTACAACTTCCTCTGAAATATGGACAATGCTTCCTATATAATCTCTAGTCACACACACCTTCTTTCAGTTCCTAGAAGGTACCCTACTCTTCTCTGCCTAGTGTTTACGCATGCACTCTTCTCTCAGCTTGTGCCTTTAACAATAGCATACCCTGCCTTCCCCCAGACCCACTACTCAGGATATCTCATTTTCAAGGCTCACCCTAATCTTGTTCTGTGGAGAAAGTCTTCTTCAGCCACTCCAACAAGGTGACAGCACTCTGTGATACGGTCTCTCGGTACATGGCACTTTTCTAATCTATAGCAGGTATTACCAGGTTGATTAATTTGTGTAATAATTTACTCTTTTTCCTTATAGTGTAAACTACGTCACTCAGAAATGTGTCTCTTTTGTTCACCTCTGTATCTCAGAACTTAGCCCAGAGGTTGGTGCCATATATATATGTTCAATACAAATCTGGGAATATTCCACAGCAGAATTTCTTGTAAGTGGTAAAGTGTGATGCGTTACCCCAAGTTCCCACTGTGGGTGTGGCAGGGTCACCGTCATGGGTTCAGAAAAGCTGCCTGAGGTTGTGAAGTTCCCCTGGCTTCTCAGGTCTGCTGCCAGCTCCAATGATGCTGGGAATTAAGAGGATTTTGCAAAGAATGCAACAATATTTTCATCTCCTCATGTTGGCATGACGGGTTGTCCCCTTTGAACTGTGACATTTCTGAAACTACTGCATTAACTATTACAAGAGCGAAGAGCGTTTTATAAAACATCCTGATTAACTCAGATTACAAATATATAATTATTGAACTGAATCAAATTACAGGAGTGAAGGTACCATGATTGACCTTTTCTTCTTGTAGAAACGCTATTGTTTTCTTTTGAGGATGACTTTTTTTTTCTTTTTAATGGGACTCTGTCTTTAACTTTGCAAATCATATAAGTTGGGTATGTAGTGATTTAAATACTTCTAACTTCGTACTTATTTGTCCAACAAATTTGAATACCTACTCTCCAAACTCTAGAACATCCTTGCCCATCCTCCTCTACTGCTAGTACTTTTCCTTTCTTTTTCAGATGATTTCTCTCTTAATAATTTCTTTAATTTCTCATATTTCCTTGCATTTTCCTTGCTGTTTGTTTTTCTTCTTTTTTCATGTCCCTATGATTTATTTTCTCTCTTTGCATCATAAATATTCACTATTTTCATGTCCCCACTACTGTAGGCTTTCCCTAGTACTTTTCTGCTTCTAATGATGCAAACAGTTCTAACCTTATTTTCATTAATATTACTTGTGAATATATAAACCCTTTTGATATTTACAGTAAAAAGGACATATTCACTGTATCATCTGTGTACAACTGAGAGTCCTTCCCCTGGTTAGCTCACTCTCCTGCCCATATCATAATAGTGTGTGTGTGTTTTTCTAAGAAGTCATCATTAGTAATTCATGCATCATGAATTATCCTGGAAGTTATTGGAAAGGACATGACAATGAATATATTTTCTGAAATTCTAAATGAATGACAGAAGGCATAAGCATTTATGGCACAACAACGGTTAAAATGATTTTCTTGAAACAAAATATGAACAGAATAAATGTCCAATTAGAGTAATCTTATTTTATGTTGTTAAAATATACAGGCATTTTTAGAATTCTGGCTTCTATCTGTTGTATTTATCACCTGTAAGTGTCACCAACATGAATAGCTTTCTACTGTCCTCACAGAAACAAAGCTGATACCACTCTAGCACTCTAGTGCACAGAAATCTAGGGAAAAAAGCCTCTTGGTTCAAATTCAAGCTTCAAGGCTTTGTTTTGGTTTGTTTTATTTTCACAACCATTTTTCCACGTTAAACTGAAAGTTCTTATTTTTATTGATTTATTTAAAATATATTGGCTCATTCTGCTTTCAGTAATTCAATATCATAGGAACAAATCTGAGCAAGCTTGTTATTTAACCCCTTAACCTAAAAACTAATAATTAAGTATAGTAGACTAGTAGGAAAGAATTTTGGTGTTCTAATGTACTTGGCTTACTCTTCTTCATTGGTTGGGTGGTTTGAAGAAGTATGAGCAAGCAGGACATTTCAATCACTTCTATGGTACAGTAAAACAAAGACAGGGGAGGTGTCGACTAAAGTTTGCTTTCTGTAGAAGCATATCTACAATATACACTCATAATGGGAGTAGTCTTCAGATGAGGATGACCAGCTCCTAACTCAACACTATTCAGGTAATTGCACAAATGACATATCTCCTCTGAGCCTCAGTTTTCTAATATTTAAAAAGATTGAAAAAGTGTTGTAAGCATTAGAAAGAATGTAAGTAATATGTCAAGATGAAGGTAGGTGCTCAGTTAGTGATAGTTACTATTATTACGGGCAAACAATGGTTGTGTGTGTGTAATCATGTTTAAAATCACTTCCATTTGTATTTCACATTGGCTTTGTCAACTAAACTGAGCCAAAACCTAAGTGTTCACATCAACTTTAAAGACCAACACCAATTCATATGGAAGTCACAGTTTTGGATGGAGGTCAGGCACTGAGTTAAGCGTTTTCATTACAAATATTCAGAGCAGTCACTGAGGTCAGACTTATGTGTTTATCTCCCCCAAACCTGTAACACCACGAGTGCGCCTCCAGAGTTTACTCACTTAGGAGAAGTCAGGGAGGTTCTGCAGACACACTCAATCCAGCTGATTCACCCAGAAGTCAGGAGTCCTGACAACACATGCCCTTAGATCAGAGCAGCTGGAGATACAGGTTGGAATTGAGAAAAATAATTGCTCACCTGTTCATTTATACGCCTAGATTAGTTTGCTGGACATGTGTGCATCAATTTCAGAAAGCAGTGGGTTAAATGTATCTGACTACTCTGCTTTCCTACTGGAAATCATTAAAATACCACAGAAATGACATTTAACCTTCTTCTGAATAATGACCAATCTATCGTAGTTTGTTCTATATCTGGTATGCTTGAAAAAATGAGCAACTCATTCACCATTTTAATTAATCACTATTTACCCTCCTGGGACCCCTATTTAAATTCTTAAGTCTTATGGAAAGTTGAAATTCTAACTCAGCATGGTAGGATTATTTAGAGTAGAATTATTTCCAAGCATAAGGAGAAAGACCAATAGGATTCTTTCCACTAGAATAAGGGCAAAATTTTGCATCCATTCTGTTCATTGCTGTATCCCAAGTGACTAGCATGGGGGTTGGCAAATTGTGACTCACAGAACAAATCCAGCTGGCCTCCTGTTTCTACACGGCCCCCAGACACAGAATAGTTTTTAGCTTTAACTGGCAGAAAAAAATCAAAAGAAGAATAATATTTCATGACGTGCAAATTACATGAAATTTTAGTGCTTATAAATGACTTTTTACCCTAACACAGCCATGTCCATTCATTTACATATCATCCCTGGCTGTTTTTGTGCTGCCAGGGCAGAGTGGAGTAGTTTCAGCAGAGATGGTGTGTGATCCCCAATGCCAAAAATAATTACTATTTGGCCTTTCACAGAAAGAAACATGCCAACCCCAGGCCTAGAACAATATGTCTCCTTAACTTCTTTTAAAGTCGGATATATTAATATGTAACTGTCACAAGTTTCTTTGCAAAGGGCAAGTCTTAAGTCTACATATAACTCTCAGGACAATCACCAGATTACACTGCAGCACAGACAGGCTCATAGCGAGAAGCAGAATACTGTGGATGAGAACATAGACTCAAGAGCCACACTGCCTGGGCTCAGACTTTGGCTCCACCACTTACCACCTGTGCAACCAGAGGCAAAATGTTTAACTCCTCTGGTATCAGTTTTTCCATCTATAAAATGTGGCTAATGATGGTACCTATTCCTTAGAGCTGTTATGAGCATTAAATAAGCCATGTTTGTGAAATGCTTAGAACATCACCTGGTATGAAGTTAGCTGTTGTTGTTAGTGCTATGGAGTCAGATTCCGACTCCTAGTCACCCTTTGTAGAGTGGAGCAGAACCCTGTCGGGTCTTTTTGAGCCATCCTGTCACCTTCCGGTGCTATATCAGACACTGCTCTGCTGCTATTCACAGGGTTTTCATTGCCAATGTTTTTGGAAGTGGGTGACCAGGTCCTTCTTCCTAGTCTTAGTCTGGAAGCTCTGCTGAAACCTGTCTGCCGTGGGTGACCCTGCTGGTATTTGAAATACCAGTGGCACAGCTTTCAGCATCACAGCAACAGGCAGCCACCACAGTGTGACAACCGACAGACAGGTGATATGGTTCCCCAACCAGAAATGAACCCCGGCCCGGCAGGGAGAGCGCTGAATTTTAACCACTAGACCAGACCACTAGGGCTGGCTGAAATGAAGTAGCTGCTGTAAACAAAGCATTTTTGACTGTATTTTTAAGTTAAGAAAATTGAGATACTTAGTAATTAGCTAAGGTAATGAACGTCAACATGTTCATGAATATGGGAAAGGTATAAGCATGAATTAAATTTGAACATGTCCACTTTTGTCACTAAGTCCTCTAGGCCAATACGATGCATTAATATCTGCTCTAATTGCCTTTTGATTGTAGGATATAACTATTGGGCTCCCAAACCTATGATATAATTTTGTAATCAATGGTCCTGTTTCAGATCATAAACAAATCGTATTCTGAATGGTTGAGTAACTTCTGATACAAAATCTAGCTACCTAACAACTCCTAATCTGAGGGTATCGAATTGATACAATGGGAAGAAACAATTTAGAGAATGCATGGATACAAGATTAGTTTGCTTTGTTAAGGTGGTTATTCAGTTCTTAGAAAATATTGCCCTGCATTTAAAGAAACACTTTCTAAGCACCCAAGCCTGGACTCGAAACTGTGTATTCGGAAATCTAATAGCTTTTTAATCACTGCAAGTCATTTTAGCAAATAGATAATTAGTACGCCTGGTGTTTAGATAGATTTCTACATTAATTTATGTGAAATCTTTAAATAGGCTATGTTTTGTAGAAAATGAAATCTTTATAAGGTATTCTATCTTCTATAAAACATAGTATCTTGAAAACTACACTTCAATATAGGACTTTACACGGGACTGTAATAGTTGCTGGTTAAATGTTCTATAAAATGTAATTATTTTCATGAACACTTTTCTTTTACAGGAATTTTCCCAGAGAAGGTTCAACGGACTTTTGTTACATGCAGTAGTGACCTAGTTGAGGAACGTATTGGTCAAGGGCAACACTGAGGCTTTCTTATTTTATAATCTTAATTCCTTCAACTTTCACTAAGCATTTATTTAACTGGTACATTGTATGGGGTACAATGAAAATGTAAAAGAGAAGTTAATTAATCCAGTCTAATTTGATTTATTTGGGACAATTACTAAATTATGCATTAAAAATTTTTAAATACAAATAAAATAGAAATTTTGTGGGTGACTTGAGTTAAACTTAGACTATAAGTCTTCTGATATTTCCTTTTTAATATACTAACTGTCGCATGTCATGTCACTTTATTAAATTAAATCCTCATGCTTTAGAAACCTTTAATACTGACTTTTCCAGGAACTTTTTCAAGAACTTATTTCTTAAATTTTATATGTCTTGCAATAAAGCAAAAAGAAAATAACTAAGAAACAAGACTTCAAAATATTTTAATTTTTGTCCACTTAAGTCCTGTTGTCTTAAATTAGTTATGTATACATTTGAATAAAAGATGTCTCTTGTTTTCTATTTATTATTCTCAAAGCTTAATTTACTAAAATAAAATATAAATCTGAGGATAAATGGCATCCTAAGAAAAATGAAATTAAAAATTAGAGCAAAAATTAAAAATTGATTTGCGTATATATAAAGTCTTTGTGCTTGAGTTGCTTTATTTTTCTAGACAATAAAAATTCAAAATTACTTAATAATCTTTAAAAACATTTAAATTTTATTATATTAATGGCCCTACTCTCTACAGATAACATATATTCTTAGACAAGCAAATTCTCCTTGAAGTTATTTTGTTTACTTATATTTTGTTTTTATTCCAACGGATGGGTCAATTTTAGTTTTCAAACTCCCTCTCTGAATTTGAGGAACTTTTTTATATTTAGACTTTAAAAATTACAGGTGGATAAAAAGTAATAAATACAATGTCCTTCCATTCAACTCTCTTCAATAAAAGTGATGCAATTGCAAAAACAGCTGTTGAACACATTTCTCTCTCTGTCAAACTACGTGTAAGGCTGAGAGAACATTTTTATATTATGCTGATGCTATAATAAATGGGCTGATATAATACTGTTGGCTGCAACTTACAGTATTTTTGTCTACATTAAATTTAAGATCTTGATGGTTATTCTTGCATTCTTTCTGTGAATTAAAATTAGAATAATCTAATCAGTCCCTAAAAAAAATGCTATGGTTACCAATAATGGAACAAAATCTAAATTATATTACTTTGAGATGAACAAAAGGTTCACATGAACTGTTTTCTTTTCTGGATCTTCCGCTTTTAAAGGCAAATATGGTTTTCTTCCTACCGCACAAGTATCAGATTCTTGCAGCATCCATGACACTTGTAAGCATCCAGTGGTCAGACACCACTACATATCCCTCAAATGATATGACCCAGTGAAGCTGGAAGGTGTCATCACAGAGCCAGGCAGCCTGGTATCTCAGCCATCCACCAGGACAGAGCCAGCAGGGCCCAGCTGGTGTGCTGAGTCCAGACTAAGGTGAGAAATGGATTTTGCATTTTGAAAGTCAACTCTTCTAACACTGAGCCCTAGGATATACTTATCAGATAAAACTGCATTGAGGGCTTCAGGAATATTTATTAGATCAAATTTATGATGCTCATTTTCCAAAATTATTCCTAGAACAAGTTAAATCTTAATTTTATTATCCTTCTGGGTTTCTGAATTTATACTAGATTGTATATATTTTTAGAAATATGAATAAATGTTTGTTCAGAACTATAACTGTGTTGTCTGACTCTTGAATATGTATGATATATGCTAAACTAAGTATATGTGTAGGACTTTTAAAAGTTATGAAAGTTAAAATAATAATACTAATCACCAAGGCCCATTGGTGTGGTGACGTTGGCCCATCACACCAAGCTTACCATTTTGATCTTTAGACAAGCGAGAAACTCTTACAGAATAAGAATACATTCCACGTTCTTGTTCTCACTTGGACTCCCGTGTTCGCTCTTCAAGCACACGGGGGTTGGGATTCTTGCTTGTGCTATTGTCCTACTGTCATCTTTTGACACCACAATTCATTAACTCAGCTCTCACAGATGTGAGAAAAATCAACTTAGAAGATTTCTCAGTTCAGGATTTCCCATGCCTCCTGTGGGCCTCACCTGAACACCAATGCTGCCCAAACAATTGTAGAAAATATCTTCCATTTCTTAAGACTTTAGTTACCTAGATTTGGTAGAAACATCATGACGAAAAAAGAAACATTTAATTCCATAAGGCTGCACAAAGTGGATCCCATCCTTTAGACATCCTTCTATATAGGAAAATGCCATGGCAGATTTTTAAACGGTGTACTTTCTAATGTAACGCTTTGGTGGATTAGACTGGGGTAGCCTGGCATCTGGACTCATGATGTTGTATCATGAGAAACTGAAAAGATACTGCTTCTCTTTTCTAAAAAGAGGAAGAAACCCTCTGCTAGGTCTCGTTAAAAAGGGTTTTTAAAATTGGAGCCAATAAAACACCATTGACAACTCCTACAGTTTTTTTTTTAAATCTCAGCAGCATTTTACAAAAGACATCATTTCTCTCTCCTCTTTGACATGAAATCCTATTTGCAACACACACACAGATTCTAAATAGCAACAACCACAACTTCCCAACTTCTCTGTGACTTCGGAGTAGGCACAGAGACCAACTGGAGCTAGGTGACTCCTCTCTTTCCAATTTTCGACGGCGTTCCACTTTGAGACAGGAGCTACTAGGCATGATTCCCTCTGACACCCTGAAACCTCTTGCTTTGCTCTCCTTTAAAAGTGAAAAGGAAAGGCTTTCCACAAGATGGAAAAGTTTGCCTGAGTATGAGGTGCCGGAATTTCCAATAGCGACCCTAATGCACAAAGCATTTCCGAGCTCTAACCGCCAAAGGGAGTAAGTAGATCCCAGTCTCCAACAACAAAAAAACCAACTGGATGGTTTGACAGAAAGAATGAAAGCTCTCCTCTCCGAGCATCGCCTGGGCGCTTGTGCTGGCCCAGGGCAGGAACGATGTGGAGTGGGGTGGGCTCTTCTCGTGGCAGAATCCTTTTCCTTGAGCAAGCTCATGTTGAGAGCTGGAAGGAGCACTGGATAGAGAGGGTTCCAAAGCTGCTCTAACAGCCCGGGCCTTTGGCCCCACCTGCCTGTCAATTTCAGTTCACAAGTCCCACATTTCTTGCTCTGGGGATATTGAGAACGTGGGCTTTCTGGCGTTCAGGGATGCTGTTAGGCCAGTTCCCTGTTGACCTTTCAGGGACTCTGAAATCAACTTTCCCCACACAGTCTGAATTGTTTGTTTGTGTTTGTTTTCAGCCTGCCGGAGCCTTCAGCCCAGCCCGCCCCTCTCCCCCCTCTCTCTGCCCCCTCCCTCCGGCCTCTCCGGCTCCCCCCCCCACCCCCGCCCTCCTCTTTGTTGTCTCCTACCTGCTGGCCAGGCTCTGCCTGCAGTGCTGCCTGAAGGGCATCAGGTGGTAGTTCATGGCGTCCAGCAGCAGCTTCTGGCAAACTGGGTCGGTACGCATGAAATCCACTGACTGGACCCGCTCCACCAGCTCCGGGGCCGGGATGAGCGCGAAGCGGAGGCGCTTCATGAGGTCGGGCGCGTACTGCATGCGGGTTTCGCGGTCGTGCTCCAGCCACAGCACGGACATCTGGAAGAGCGCCAGTTCCGACTCCACCGGGGGCGGCAGCGAGTCCAGCAGGGCGCGCATCTCCTCGAAGTTGAGCAGCAGCACATCCTCCACCAGGTACTTGTTGGCCAGCTTCTTGGTCTCCTCCAGGCCGTGCAGCGCGGCGATCTTGCACACCTGCTTGTAGTTCTGCACCGAGATCTGGTCGTTGAGGAACTGCACGCAGAGCTTGGTGACCTGGGGGATGTGCAAGATCTTGCTGACCGACAGCACCTCCTCCACTGTGTCCAGGGAGAGGGTCACGTTGGCCGTGTAGAGGTACTCGAGCACCAGGCGCAGCCCGATGGACGAGCAGCCCTGCAGCACCAGGTTGTTGATGGCCCGGGGACTGGTCAGCAGCTTGTCGTCGGGGGAGGAGGAAGGAGTCCCGGGCTCCTCCTGCGGCGGCGGCTGCTGCTGCTGTGGCGGCTGCTGCTGCGGCGGCTGCTGCTGCTGGTCCTTGGGGGCCCCCAGGCCGTCCTGGCCGCCGACCCCTCCCCCGAGAGGGGGGTGGCTGGAGAAGAGCGATCGGAAGTACTGCGAGCAGGAGGCCAGCACGGCCTTGTGGCAGTGGAACTGCTGGCCCTGCGCAGTGAGGGTCACGTCGCAAAACAGCTGCTTCCTCCACAGCAGGTTGAGGCCATGCAGCAGGTTGTCGCTGTGGCTGGGGTCGAAGGTGGAGGTCCTGTCCCCGGATCTGGACATGGCGAGCTGACTCGGCGTACCTGGCTTTAAACCCTCCTCCAACCTGGCAGACGGGGTGGGGGATGGGAGGGAGGGGAGAAGGGTAGTGGAGGGAGTGGGGTGTGGTCGGGGTGGGGAAGGGTGTGGAGGGGAGGGGAGGGCGAAGAACAACAATCAGTGCTCAGCTTGGCTCCTGCCCGGCGCGCCTCCGGACCCCGACCCTAGGAGGAAGGTCTGAAGGCGCTGGATCCCTGAGCGCCACCAGAAGGGCCCTGTCTGGGGTCCGGGCGCCCGTTCGGCTCCCTGCTACTCCTCTCGCCACCGCCCACACACTTCGTCCCTCACTTTCCTAAAACCACCCCGGATCGGCTCTTGGCAGCGACAGCGGTGGCAGCAGCGACGGCAAAGTGGCGGCTGAGGCCGAGACACCTCGTGGGCTTGTGTCCATGCCGGGCCGGATGAAGGGAAAGGCCGGGGAGTGGGTAGCCGGGGGTGCACCGAGAGCGCAGAGGCGACCGACGGCGGAGGTTCCAGGTCAACTTGTGCCCGAAGCTTTGCTTTTCGCAGTTGGTCCAGTTTTGGGGGGTAGGAAAGGGGGCCCCACAAGGGTGCGGGCGGGCGATTCTTAGCCCTCCAAAAGCTGGGAACCCCTTCAATTAATCCGTGCTGCCCCCAGAAACTCCTAGGCTAATGTCTGAGGGAGCAGATAAAGCCCTTTCTTCTCCCGGGAAAGTGCAGCGGAGCGCGGTGAGGACCAGCTCAGTGGACTCGGCAGAGGCGGGAGCTGTCCTTATCAATTCTAGCTCATTTCCCTCACCCCGGCCCTGCCTGCTTCCTTGCTTCGCAAACTGTTGGCTTCCCCGTCACCACTCAGTTTTGCTAATTTTCCAGAGATGCCTTTAAACCTGGCAGGAGAGTCCCTCCAGCCCCCCCACCCCCGGGCCCCCTCTCCTCCGCCCCCCCGCATTTCAAAGCGAGGAAGTTCGGACGTGTGTCTCCCCTTCCCTCGCGGGGCGGCCCCGAGGAAGATGGGCAGGGAGGAAGTGGGGCTACTGGGGTGGATTTAGAGCAAGAGCTGGGAGGCCCGGAGGGATTCGTGTGCACGGTTCTCCCTCTTGGGCACCAGGCGCAGTGGCTTTAACTCCAGTAACTATAAGAAGTTCAAGTTAACAGGCAGGTGTTGGGGGAGGGGGTGGGGGCTGTCCAATGGATGGGGGGGGGGATGCACAGTTCGGTATGGGGTCTCTGCATCCCACCCAGAATGGTCGCCCGCAGCCGTAGCTTCCTTCCGAGCCCCTCCGTACAGCCCCCAGCGGCCCCCCACTCGGGCACCCCCACTCTCCCGGCCCTGGAACTACTTCTGTAAAAAGTCTGAGCCGCCCGCATCCAGGCGGTGGAGGGCAGGATGGGGGAGGCGAGGCGAGATCGACACGCTAGGTCCTTAACCTGTAATTGCACCTTCTAGGGCTGAGCAGAAAGGGACCCTCTGCCCACATCCCGCCCGCGCGCCCACCAGCCCCGGAGGGCCGCCGCCGCCGCCCGGCTCAGAGGGATCCCGCCGGACCTGCCCCTTCCGCTGCGGCTCACTCTGCCCTGCCTGGCGCCAGTCCTGGATCGCCGGCTTCCTATTTATGCCGGACTGGGCTCCTCTGGACTCACTTTGCCATCCCGTTCTAGGTGGACCCTAACCTCCCTCGAGCTCCCTCCCCCGGCAGCACGCCCCCCCGCCCCCCCACCACCAGTCGCCACAGCTCTGGCTTTCCTGAAACATCTCCCAGAGTCTCTCCCTTTAAGTGGAGCCGGTCATACCTCTCTCTCGCTCTCCCCGGTTCGTTGTCTCGCCCCCCCCACCCCCATCTTTTCCTGTTCCCTTCCTTCTTGCTCTCCTTCTTTGCCTTTCCCCCTCATCTGCTTATTTCTTGCAATAGGAGTTTTATTCTTTATG